>NC_092423.1:149436592-149564092 GCF_036169615.1 Heliangelus exortis | reverse complement strand
TCCTTTTCCTTTTCCTTTTCCTTTTCCTTTTCCTTTTCCTTTTCCTTTTCCTTTTCCTTTTCCTTTTCCTTTTCCTTTTCCTTTTCTTTTTCTTTTTCTTTTCCTTTTCCTTTTCCTTTTCCTTTCCCTTCCCTTTTCCTTTCCCTTTCCCTTTCCCTTTCCCTTCCCCTTTCCCTTTCCCTTTCCTTTCCCTTTCCCATTTTCTTTTCTTCCCCCCCTCACTATCATTTCCAGCAAGGGTTTCAGTTCCAAGAATGAAACATGGACATTTCATCTCCTCACTTTTATAAAGTGCTGAGGACAGATGTGCCAAAAGAAAAAAAAAAAACCAAACCCCCAACTCATCTCTCCAATTTACCTGCTTTTTCCCAGAGGAAAAGCTAAAATTCCAAGCCCTCTGCCAGACCTTTTCTCTGGTTTGGATGCAAAGGAATCTGTTCAATGGTTCCCAGTGTGTTCTGTACTCTCTTTATAGATAAATCCAGATAACTTAAAACAATTCAGTCTCCAGGGATATGGATACAAGATGTATTATTATCCCTACTTTCCAGCTGGAGAAAATTCAAATTCCATAATTCAAGCTGTAAGGAAGACAGGACTGGAGTCATGTTGCTTGAGCAATTACCATCTGGCTTTTTTTCATTTTTTGATACTTTCTAACCAGTGACCAACACTCGTTTTTGGTTTTTTTTTTGTTTATTTGTATTTTTTGTTTTGTTTTTTTATTATTATTATTTTGGTTGGTTGGTTTTTGAGTTGTTTTTTTTATTGTGAGCAAAGCTCCAACCATTGGTGGGCAAATCAGTGGCTGATAACCCTGGTTTTTGATCTGCCAAGCTGAAAAGTTGATTATTAAATAACACCATTTATTCTGAGCATTGGGTCCCCCTCTTTTTCTTTGCTGCTCTGTCATAGGAACCTCTGAGCATCAGCAGTGTTAATCCTGAGGTTCTGTTGCAGATAATCCCTTAAGAAGATTTCTGTCATGTGCTATTTAATTAACAGGGATGCCTAATAGAGTATTATTGTTCTCCCTGTATTTTATTAAGAATTAAAAACTTCTAAGACAAAGACAGACCAGCAAGGAAAATCCGTGGTAGGAAAAAATAGAAATCCCAAAGGCTCTCAAAGCAAATTTTTATTTATTTGGTGATCAAAGCTTTAGATTTTTTTTTTTTTCCCAATCTCTTTGCACTTTTCTGCACTACTCAGATTCAGCAGCTGTCCAACCCCTGGAAAATTCATCAAAGGTTGAATAATTTGTTCTCAAGAACCAAGAAGGAAAAAAGGGGAAAATAAGATGCTGGAAATTTGCTCCTATCAGCAACAAACAATGAAGAGAAGTCCCAGGCAAAACACATCTAAGAACAAGGTAGAAAATGAGCAAAGGACAGGGAGCTTTCTAAGACTGATTGGAAATAAGGTTTTCTGAACTCTGCTTGCATCTCAGTGCTGAACCTGACCTCTCCCAGTCCATGATCCTGATACCTGCAGAAAAGAAGGACCAGGGTGCTCCTCTTCTTCTATGAGCACTGGCCCATCATGGTTGGCTGTGTTATTGAGGGAAGGGAAGGTCAAACCACTGAGGAAGGTCTTGTGACATGCCAGAGATTTTGGGCTCCACAGGGTTCCTGAGATAGAGGTGAAACCTGGGTGAGCGTTTGGAAGACGAGGCTGCAGGAACTTGGTGCCTCTATTTTTAAGGTTTTTTTCCCTCGAGATGAAATATTCAGGTTATTTTACACCCCTCCTTTTGCAAAGGAAGCCTTGCTATCTAGAGGTTCAAGACTCCTTTCATCACCACATCTCAGGGCCTCAGAGCCCCAAAAAATCCTCTGTCAAATGGTGCCACAGATCCTGGTGTCCCCAGGATGGGGACATTTAGGAAATGTTTCCCTCCCCCATCTTCCTGTGAGATGATGTTCCCTTTATCTCCTGTATGTTCAGAGTCAATGACCTACATCCAGATGGATAAAGCCTGCAACAACCTGGTTTTCCTTGAAAATCATCCCTGTTTTAGAAGAGGTTGGACGAGAGGTCTCCTACCCACACGTGGTGGATGTACCCCCGTTACCACCATTTTTTGTTGGAAATCCAGATGTTTTGACCTGGAAGTCAGTCCCAACCTCCAATACTTCTTGTTCTGTGTCTCTCCACTCCCTGGTTATCCTCCAAAAGCACTGGGAACCCATTCCCAGTTTACAGGGAAGGATGCTTCAGCTCTCCCATGTGCTGTCTCTCCCTTCCTTAGCTGCCAGATTGCCTTTTTCCTCCTGCTCCCAACCAAAGCAGTGTGCCCAGGTGGCCAAGAAGGCCAATGGCATCCTGGGCTGTATCAGAAACAGCGTCACCAGCAGGTCCAAGGAGGTGATTCTGCCCTGTACTCAGCCCTGGTAAGGCCACACCTTGAGTCCTGTGTCCAGTTCTGGGCCCCTCAGTTCAAGAAGGAGATTGAGGTCCTCGAACAGGTCCAAAGGAGGCAACTGGGCTGGTGAAGGGACTCGAACACAGATCCTATGAGGAGAGGCTGAGGGAGCTGGGGGTGTTGAGGCTGGAGAAGAGGAGGCTCAGGGGAGACCTCATCACTCTCTCCAACTCCCTGAAAGGAGGTTGGAGCCAGGGGGGGGTTGGGCTCTTTTCCCAGGCAACTCTCAGCAAGACAAGAGGCCATGGTCTTAAATTGTGCCGGGGGAAGTTCAGATTGGACATTAGAAAGAATTTTTTCACGGAAAGGGTGATCAGACATTGGAACGGGCTGCCTGGGGAGGTGGTTGACTCTTCGTCCCTGGAGACATTTAAAAAGCGACTCGATATGGCACTCAGTGCCATGGTCTGGTGACTGTGGCGGTAGTTGTTCAAGGTTGGACTCGATGATCTCTGAGGTCCCTTCCAACCCAGCCTATTCTATGATCTATGATTCTATGAAAGCTGGGAAAACCTCTAGTGGGAATTTCAGAGCTCAGTTTCCTTCCTACAGCACTTTATGAGACAAAACCCACCTGAAGACAAACTCCCCTGGTTTGTGCATTTCAAAGCCCTGTACTTGGGCTTATCAGTAATTTCTCCTTTGATATTTTTCCCTCTGCTTCTGCTGATGGAGAACGTTGAATTTTCTTTTTTTTTTTAATTTTTTTTTTCTCCTCTATTTTTAATGACTCATCTCTGTAGGTGTGGAAAAGGAGCATTATGCACTGCTGGGAGATATAATTTGTGAGTCATGTAACCGTGGGCTCTGTGCTTTTGGAGTGATAATTAAAAGGAGGGGTTGGAGTTGCCTGGGGGCAAGGGAACTGTGGAATAAAGAGCCTTCTCCTTCCGTTTCAGCAGCTGACTGATAGAGTGAAACAAGCCTGAATACCTAAAAAGGTTGGTTGGGTTGAAGGTAAGCTTTGAACTTTTCAACACTGACTATTTCTCACTTGGGATTGCTGCTTTCTACCAGAATTCCCAATTACACCCAGCCATATGGACACACATTAACTTGGTCAGGCCAGAAATCACTGGAACCTATAGGAACAGGGTCTGAAGTGGGAGAAAGACACTGAGTTCCCAGGAAATTCTTTCAGCCATTTTTCAGACATGGAATCCAACAAATGGCTGACTCACAGAATCACAGAGCTGTAAGAAGAATGTGGCCAACCATCAGCATCCCCCTCACCCCAAATGAAAATAAAATAAATTAATGTATAATATAATAAAATATAAATATATATATATCCATAAATATATATGAATATCACCATGCTTACTAGAGCACATCCTGAAGTGCCTCATCTCCATGGTTTTTAAATACCTCCAGGGATGGTGACTCCAACCACCTCTCTGGGCACCAACTCAAATGAAGACCTTTATCACCCTTGTGGCCAAGAAGGCCAATGGCATCCTGGGGTGCATTAGAAAGGGTGTGGTTAGTAGGTCAAGAGAGGTTCTCCTCCCCCTCTATTCTGCATTGGTGAGCCGCACCTGGAGTATTGTGTCCAGTTCTGGGCCCCTCAGTTCAAGAAGGACAGGAAGTGCTTGAAAGAGTCCAGCGCAGAGCTACTGAGATGATTAAGGGAGTGGAACATTCTCCCTTATGAGGAAAGGCTGAGGGAGCTGGGGCTCTTTAGTTGGAGAAAAGGAGACTGAGGGGTGACCTCATCAATGTTTTCAAATATGTAAGGGGTGAGTGTCAGGGAGATGGAGTTAGGCTTTTCTCAGTGGTGACCAGTGATAGGACAAGGGGTAATGGGTGTAAATTGGAGCATAGAGGTTCAAGTTGAATATCAGAAAAATTTTTTTACTGTAAGGGTGACGGAGCCCTGGAACAGGCTGCCCAGGGGGGTTGTGGAGTCTCCTTCACTGGAGACATTCAAAACCCACCTGGACACGTTCCTAGGCGATGTACTCTAGGGGGCCCTGCTCTGGCAGGGGGGGTTGGACTAGATGATCTTTCCAGGTCCCTTCCAACCCCTAAGATTCTAGGATTCTATGATTCTATGATCAGCAGAAAAAAAAAACCAACAAAACACCACAAAACTGGTAGAGTGAAGATCAGTCAGCTTGTTATGGAGAACTCAAGATCCCTCCTGGAATAGGATCCAACAGGACGATTTGTTCATCTTGACAAAACAGGGGACCTTTTCACTTTTTTTCCAGTGTTTTTCTTAGCCAAATCATCATCTGTTGAAATAATAACAAATATTCCCAGAAACTGAGACTGAGTTCACACAGAGGCTGCAGAAATGCCTCCAAGGCTGATTGCCTCCTGTAAATTGTGCATTCCATGGAAAAAAGACAGAAGGGCTGCATCTTAATTTCTTGAAGCTGAGTTCAGCACTGCCTTTCACATTGCCCTCCTTTTTTTTGCTCCCTCTGCTTTCCAGTGGTGGGTGCTGGGGGTTTTCCCTAGTTCCTCATCTACAGGGAGACTGTAGGATATGAAATATGGAAGATGAAATAAAAAAGTAGAAATGAAGAACTAAACCCAACTCAATGAGGAATTTCGTTTCATCAGTACAAAAACTCCTGGCTCTTCAGTGATTCTGTATGAAAAAAAATCACACAGACCACAGTGCCTGGAGAATTTTGGGGTTGTTCAGCCTGGAGAAGAGGAGGCTCCAAGGTGACCTTAGAGCAACCTCCCAATATCTGAAGGGGCTCCAAGAAAGCTGGGGGAGGGCTTTGGACATGGGGGGGTAGGGAGAGGACAAGGGAAATGGGTTAAAACTTGGAGAGAAAGGGGAGATTGAAGTTGGACATGAGGAAGAAATTCTTTAATTTGAGGGCTGTGAGACCCTGGAAGAGGTTGTCCAAGGAAGCTGTGGCTGCCCCATGCTTGGAAGTGTTGAAATCCATGTTGGATGGGGCTTGGAGCAACCTGGGCTGGTGGGAGGTGTCCCTGCCCATACAGGAGGTTTGGAACTGGATGGTCTTAAAGGTCCCTTTTAACCCAAACCATTCTATGATTTTATGATTCTATGATTCTTTGATTCTTTGATTCTGTGTCTTTCACCCCAAGAGGACACACTCCAGGCCACTAAGTACATCCCAATTAAAACAAATAATTCTCTGACCAAAGCCCCCAGCAGTTACATCAGCTCAGAAAAATGTTTCAAGTTCATTTCAGTGTTGCAGCAAGCTGAAAAAATAAAAAAAGCATGAAATTTTTGCATTAATGCTTGGCTTGGACTTTGGAGCCAGCTTGTGCTACTCAGCTCAGATACCATGATGACAAATGGGGTTTAACAAACCTAGAAAGAGATGAGATGTGCAGGCAAAGCCTTCTAATGCTGCTTGGATTTGGCTCCTCATCCCCTTTAGTATAAAAACTCAAGAGGAGAAAATGGCTTTTCCTCCTGCTCAATACACTGAACTCCAGTGAAATGTTGAGATGCCTTTAAAGTTGTTTGAGTCCATCATCAGCAAGTTTGCTGATGACACCAAGCTGGGGAGAAGTGTTGATCAGCTGGAAGGCAGGAGGATTCTGCAGAGGGACCTGGACAGACTGGAGAGTTGGGCTGATCCCAACGGGATGAGGTTCAACATTCCAAGTGCTGGGTCCTGCACTTTGGGGACAACAACCCCATGGGGAGCTCCAGGCTGGGCACAGAGTGGCTGAGAGCAGCCAGGCAGAAAGGGACCTGGGAGTCTGGATTGCCAGGAAGCTGAACAGGAGCCAGCAGTGTGCCCAGGTGGCCAAGAAGGCCAATGGCATCCTGGCCTGGATCAGGAACAGCGTGGCCAGCAGGTCCAGGGAAGGGATTCTGCCCCTGTGCTCAGCCCTGGGGAGGCCACAGCTTGAGTCCTGTGTCCAGTTCTGGGCCCCTCAGCTCAGGAAGGATATTGAGGTCCTCGAACAGGTCCAAAGGAGGGCAACCAAACTGGTGAAGGGGCTCGAGCACAGATCCTATGAGGAGAGGCTGAGGGAGCTGGGGGTGTTGAGGCTGGAGAAGAGGAGGCTCAGGGGAGACCTCATCACTCTCTCCAACTCCCTGAAAGGAGGATGGAGCCAGGGGGGGGGTTGGGCTCTTTTCCCAGGCAACTCTCAGCAAGACAAGAGGGCATGGTCTTAAATTGTGCCGGGGGAAGTTCAGATTGGACATTAGAAAGAATTTTTTCACAGAAAGGGTGATCAGACATTGGAACGGGCTGCCTGGGGAGGTGGTGGACTCTTCGTCCCTGGAGACATTTAAAAAGCGACTCGATATGGCACTCAGTGCCATGGTCTGGTGACTGTGGCAGTAGTTGTTCAAGGGTTGGACTCAATGATCTCTGAGGTCCCTTCCAACCCAGCCTATTCTATGATTCTATGATTCATAGCCACCCAGGATATGAGCCCCACACCAAACCTTCCTTCTGGCACGTGGGTGTGTCAACATGGAGAACATGTGTTCACATGAATAATTTACATTTTAACAATTCTTCCAGCTACGAAACCCTTCAGCAAATTACAGAGTTGGGGAAAAAAAAAAGAAAAAGTGAGCTGCACTGGGATAGACTTTCTAATTTTTTTTTCTGTGTGTTTAGGGAAAAAGGGAGGGCATCTCATTAGCTGAGAGCAGTGATTTATTATGAATTAATAAATTTGGGTGCCTGAAAGACAGGTTGCTGTCCCACAGCACCTAAGGAGATTTAGACTAGATTTTAGGGAGGATTTATTGAGGGAGTTGTTAGGCTTTGAAACAGACTGCCCAAGGATGTGGTAGAGTCACCATCCCTGGAAATATTTAAAAACTGTGTAGATGAGACACTGCAGGGAATCCAGATATAGATAAATAAATTTTATTTATTTTACTGGGGGGGATGTGGTGATCTTAGAGGTCTTTTCCAATTCTGTGATTCTGTGTAACCCTTCTGTAGTTCCTGCTCCCCTTCCAGTCAGTGGAGTTTAGGGCAGGAAAATACTTCCAAAAACTGTGGAATTCTTTTTGTTGTTGGCAAGAGGGAGCAGACACCATCAGACTATGGAGCACAAGTGCACAGTAGGAAAAAGAGAGGGATCAAACAGTTCTCAGGAGAGTGAGGACCCAACCCATGTTGGGAAACCAAACTTTCTTAAGGAACAGTCAGTGGCACACAGCAACATTTTTTCTTATTATTCAGCCCTTGTATTTATTCCAAATCCAACTATTCCCATCCATACTCCTTGCTGGGGATGGGTCTCTGACCAGTACAAAAATCCTGGCCCATGACTGATAAGGGGAATAAACTCTTGGAATGGGTTATTCTAACAGCAGAATGCCATTGAAACCACTGCCCAGGCCTCTCCACTGGGCTGTATCATTTACTAATAATTATATATAATAATTATATATAGTATATCATTATATTTATTATTATACATATAATTATATTTACCCCTTTTTTTGCTGATGAGGTTTGACCCCACATCAGCCAAGTGGCAAGGGTGATCTCTACCCCTCCAAGCTGCAGGATATAGAGCTATAGGAATTATCTCTATTTTGGGTATTCCTCCTGCTTCATTTTGTCCCCTCTATGCCAGGAGAAAGACCTCAGAGCCCTCCCACAAGCTGGGTCCCACAGCAAAACTGGATGCACCTGGGAACAGCTCTCCCTTGAAAAGTCAGGGTCTGGAGAAATGAGGCTGAAAAAAGGCACTGCAGAAAAGTGAAGCAGAACTGAAGCTTTTGCTTCTTCCTCTGTATCAAAGACTCAGCTAAACAGGAAAAAAAATCCACTCTCCCACACTGATTACAATTATATTTTCATTTGTCCTGACTTGGCTGTGACCTGCTCTTGCTTAATGTGAAATTAGTGTGGTGAAAAAAATCAATAAAGCAGCATCAGGATGGCTTTTACCTCTTTTTTTTTTTTTATTTTTCTTTTTTTCAGGGAGCTCATTAACTCCTAACACTGCTGCCTCCCACTTGAAACACCTCTAATCCAGCATCCCTCCTGGCAGCTTTTCTTCTCCTAACTGTGTCCTGTTTGCTCTGGGGCTCTTTGATCAGCAACTCCTGGGGAGGGGTCCTCTCAGTTCTTTGATCCTTTTCATTTCATGGCATTTTTTTTCCCCCCTGGTAATTCTTTTGGGCACACAAGCTCCCAGGTCCAGCATCCTCTGACTAATGCTGTGATTTAGAGGAAAGTGCAAGGAACCCAGCAGAGTGATAAAACACCTTATGATAAAGTTTCTCTTTATGCTTCGTTGTAAAATATTTCCAGTTTGTGGCATACCATAAACCTTGGAGCTTTTTTACAGGGTAATTATCTCCTTTTTAAGCTCACCTGCAGTCCTTCTGGCTGTCCTAGCAGACTGATGCCCTGATGTGGTTTTCTTTAAGCTCCTGATGCCAATCAAAGCTGCTGCAGTGATTTCCATGGTGATTTTTGTGGCATCCATTAATGGAGAGAAGGACTCTCAGCCCTTCAGAAGCTGAAGGAAAGGGTGGCCTGGGGGTTTTAAATCCAAACCAGGTGTAGATGTTTTAGAGGAGAAGGGGGGGAATTTGCCAAGGAATTATCACTAAGCTCTTAATTGCCAAATAATTTATCTGTGCCTCATTTTGCCTGTCTGTAAAAGAGGATAATTGCACAAGGTTTTTCAAAGTTTTGAGACCTGGGTATAAATAATCTCATAAAAAAATCTAGAGAGCTTGCTAATTATTGCTACCAGGAAATAAGATGCACATCAAATACCTGCAGTAAGCAGAACTTAAAGCAAAAAACCCAGACTTCTGAGAAAAATTTCCAAAAGAGAGTCTTCCTCAGAAAACCTGGTGCTTGGGTTGGTTTTTTTTTCCTAAATATTATTTTAATATCTATTTCTGTTTTAATTGTTATGAAACCAATTTTACAATATTATTTTTTTAATTTAAAAAATGTTTTGATGCCTCACCGGGGTCAAATATTAACTCTTGCTTTACTCTGAGAGAGAGCATGAGGATAAATATTCTGATAAATAGAAGAAAATGGGTTATTCCAGCAATAGGGGCCAGAAAATATTAAAAAAAAACCCAGATTTTTATAACAGGGTGTTGTTTGCATGCAGCTCTTCTCATGGGCCCCATACCCAGAGGCTCAGATTCAAACCACCTGGTTTTAAGCACTAAAATGAAGCATCTACATGATGTAGGTACAACTTCCATCAATTAAAGATGAGGGATTTCCAGGGATATTTCAACTCATTGGTGGTCTGACTTTCCACCTGGAGGTCCCTAATTCTCCTAGATTTCAGCAGGACAGGAGTAAATGTCAGGGGTAAGAGGCTACACATGGACAGGATGGGTCTAAACCTCTACTTGGTTAAAAATATCCCCCAGACATGAACCACTTGCTCTCTAAATTAAAAAATAAGAGCACAGCACAGGTGTTGACAGCTTCTGAGGGGCTGGAGTTGGTCTTGGCAACAGTTTCCCTTCCTAGAAGTTGGGTCATGAATGTGATTGATCTGGTATCACATCATCAGAGGTCACTTAGCTGGCCTGTTGAAAGTAATTGCTGGTCAGGATGAGTGTCAGGGTTTAACACTGGCCCAGCAATTAAACCAAATACCAGATGCTGTCTATTAATCCCCCTCCCCTCCCTGATAAAGAAAGGAGAGAGAAGAAGGGAGAGAGACTGATGGGTTGGGAACTAAACTACACAGCTTTAATGGAACAGGAATGAGAAATAGGAAAAATGACTAAATCTGTACAAATATCCAGGAAAATGGATCCCAGGTTCCTCCCCCCTTTCCCCCAAGAACTCTCCCATCCCCACCCAGGCTGCAGGGCAGCCCTGGGAAAGTCCAGGCTGGACTCCTGGGGTCAGCAGCAGTGGGGAGCTGGAGGCAGGAACACACAGATTCAGGCTGGCATGGATCAGGAGCACAGGCAGAGGAAGGGATGGAATCCTCCCAGGATGCCCAAGCAAACAGGCACAGGGGAAGAAGGGGAAGCAGGAAGGGCTTTGCCCCTGGTGATCCCTCCAATTTCTCCTGAGGATGAGGTGGATGGGATGGAATCCTCTGTTTGGTCAATTCTGGCCATTTCTCTTGTCTGTTCCTCCCCAAAGGAGGGCTGCAGGTGGGACCTCTTGCCTCCTTTTCTCCTTGCAGAGGGCCAAATGTTCCTCAGAGCTGAGCAGTGGCCTTGGTTCTGCACCCCATTCTCCAGCTGGAACTCTAAACATCGAGTGGGATCAGTCCCAGCAGCAGACACTGCCTGAGAAACTTGCTGTTCATTTCAGCAAGTGCAGCTCCTTCCAAGAGACTCAGCTGAAAGCAAAAGTCCAAGACAGAAAATCACCTTTATCCTGGCCCAAACCAGGACAATGAGCCAGGAATAATTAGCAGGAGGCATTGATTTTGTCAGAGGGGATTTCATCTTTGCATCAGGGCTTTCAACTCTTCTGGCACCTTGGTTGAGTGGCAGCCAAACTGGAGGCTGGGCAAAGAATTTCGAGGCAATTCAGCATAAATAATAAAGACAGATGAGCAAGTGGGTTAAATCTGTCCATATTTATTTTGTTGATTACCTTCATCACTAATTTGAGCTGGGGAAAGCTTGAGAAACTCCTGTTAAAAAAAAAAGAGATGTGGGATGGAGAAGGGATGGTTTAGGATAATTTAGGTGGAATCTCAAAAGATTGACATGTCCATACTGACTCCTCAGGGTATGGTCTGAGGAGCTTGAGGAGAGTAACTGGGGAAAGAAAAAATCAAATATGATTTGTTCTTCCAGAGAACTAAGGTGCAACCAGTACAAAGGTGTTTCCTGGAGGGATTTTTTCAAGCAAGTGGTGGATCTGACACTGCAGTACTGCAGGTTCTAGTGATGGAATGACTTTGAGATTTTTTTCTTATGGAACACAATATTGGAGTCTTGACCAATTGTGCATACATCACATTTTCCCCACCACAGATCATGTTTTAGCCCTGAGGCAGTGGCTAAATTCAACCTGGGGCTATCACATTTTTTTCCTGCATTTGATTTTAGCTTCACTTCACATTAAAGCCAAAAGGAATTTATTTGAATTTAGTTTGACCTCTGGAATATGGTTATCTCCCATTAGAGGTGGATGGTCCTCTCATGCCCCAAAGATGTCCCATTAAAGCATGTGAGAACCTAAGACTCCTGATGTGCTGCATCTGGTTGGCCTGTTGGCAATGGCCTCCAAAATCCCTTTTTTTTAATTAATGAGCTTCCTTTTTAACATAAATAGTATTTGTAGCTCCTTCTCCAAATAGAAAGCTGCTCTAATGAGCTGCAGCCTCTTCCTAATTTCCCTCCTGCATTTATGCACAGCAAATCTGGGTGTATTTGTTCTTTTGCCATTAATATCCTTTAGTTCAAGTGATTCTCATCCCTTCCCATTTCTCTCCCAAGTATATTTATAGGGAATTCATCTCCAGCCATTGCTTTGTTCAGCTCCATGAACTTAGCTCCCAGAATCATCTCCTTAGGGTCAGGGGGGTTCTGCCAGAGGGGGTTTCATCCCTCTGAAACCCTTCATAGTCTTTGTTGAATGAATTTATGGTGGAATTTGTTCTTTGTAGGTCACTTGAGTTCTACACAGGGGGTCTGACTTCCATATGAAGCTGTGCTTGAGACTTGAGTGATTTAATTCCCAGAATTATCAGAGCTGGAATCACCTGGTCCAGTTCTCCCACTAAATCAGGAGCCCCTAGAACACATCACACAGGACTCCAACCTGGTGGGTTTTGAATATCTCCAGAGAAGGGGACACCACAACCTCCCTGGGCAGCTTTCTCACCCTCAAAGTAAAGAACTTTTTTTTTTTCTTATGTTTAAATGGAACTTCCAGCTTGTGCCCATTGCCCCTTGTCCTGTCACTGGGATGAAATTCAGAAAAAAATTCATGATTTCCTTCCCAAATAGCAATGACCACATCCCAGGGTTTTTTTCTCCCCTATGGGGGAAAGCTGAGAGATTTGGGTTTGTTCAGCTTTGTGAAGGCTTAAGGGAGACCTTGTTACCATGTACCAGGACATAAAGAGTGGTACCAAGAAGATAGAAGAGAAGTAAAAGAAAAAGAGAAAGTAAAAGAGAAGGGGAAATGGGTTTTCTTCAAGAGAAAGAGAAGTAAAAGAGAAGGGGTAATGGGTTCAAGCTACAGCTGGGAAGATTTTGTTTGGACTTCAGAAGAAAAATCTCCACCATGAGAAGAATAATCTTCCAAGGGAAGTGGTGGGTTCCTCAACATTGGAAAATTTTAAGACTCAGCTTGACCACATCATATAAACTCTATTTTTATCTAGAAAGTTTGGGCTTGATGAGCCTTGAGGTCCCTTCCAAACTGGTGTTCTATGATTATGTGATTTTATGATTTATTTGTCACATGAATATGGATGACCATGAGTACTTGAAGTGGAGGCATCTCTCTTGGCACAATTTTCTCCAGATTCCCTTGATTCAGCAGAAAAAGAGGCAAGAAAGTCAGCGTTTAAGTTGCTCTTTCTTCTTCCCATTTAGAAGACACCAGCACTCAGCAGATTCCTTGATTCTAAGGTTTAGTGAGAGTTATGTTGTTATCAATATGAATTATTTCTCCTCTTCAAAAATCCTGAATTCAAATTTATAAGGTTTTCTTTTTTTTCCTTCTATTCTATTTTCCTTTTTTTAATTTTTTTTCCCCATTTATTTTCCTGCATTTTTCTTAGCTAAAAAGCTTTCAACAGAAAATAAAGGGGAGAAAGCATAAAAGCTGCTTCAGAAACCTATTTTTAACTTAAGTTGAGAAAGGGGGAATTCTGTCTGACTTTTTCAAAAATAAAGAGAACAGAAATAGCTTTAGGACTTTCTCCTAAAAATAATTTTCTTCAGCAGACTCAATGTGTCTGTCTGCAAGAGAGAGATCACCTTTTATTTCCAGAGAAGGGGACTCCACAGCCTCCCTGGGCAGCTTTCTCACCCTCAAAGTAAAGAACTTTTTTTTTTTCTTATGTTTAAATGGAACTTCCAGCTTGTGCCCATTGCCCCTTGTCCTGTCACTGGGATGAAATTCAGAAAGAAATTCATGATTTCCTTCCCAAATAGCAATGACCACATCCCAGGGTTTTTTTCTCCCATATGGGGGAAAGCTGAGAGATTTGGGTTTGTTCAGCTTTGAGAAGGCTTAAGGGAGACCTTGTTACCATGTACCAGGACATAAAGAGTGGTACCAAGAAGATAGAAGAGAAGTAAAAGAAAAAGAGAAAGTAAAAGAGAAGGGGTAATGGGTTTTCTTCAAGAGAAAGAGAAGTAAAAGAGAAGGGGTAATGGGTTTTCTTCAAGAGAAAGAGAAGTAAAAGAGAAGGGGTAATGGGTTCAAGCTACAGCTGGGAAGATTTTGTTTGGACTTCAGAAGAAAAATCTCCACCAATAATCTTCCAAGGGAAGTGGTGGGTTCCTCAACATTGGAAAATTTTAAGACTTAGCTTGACCACATCATATTAACTCTATTTTTATCTAGAAAGTTTAGGCTTGATGAGCCTTGAGGTCCCTTCCAAACTGGTGTTCTATGATCCTATGATTTTATGATTTATTTGTCACATGAATATGGATGACCATGAGTACTTGAAGTGGAGGCATCTCTCTTGGCACAATTTTCTCCAGATTCCCTTGATTCAGCAGAAAAAGAGGCAAGAAAGTCAGCGTTTAAGTTGCTCTTTCTTCTTCCCGTTTAGAAGACACCAGCACTCAGCAGATTCCTTGATTCTAAGGTTTAGTTAGAGTTATGTTGTTATCAATATGAATTATTTCTCCTCTTCAAAAAGCCTGAATTAAAATTTATAAGGTTTTCTTTTTTTTCCTTCTATTCTATTTTCCCTTTTTTAATTTTTTTCCCCATTTATTTTCCTGCATTTTTCTTAGCTAAAAAGCTTTCAACAGAAAATAAAGGGGAGAAAGGATAAAAGCAGCTTCAGAAACCTATTTTTAACTTAAGTTGAGAAAGGGGGAATTCTGTTTGACTTTTTCAGAAATAAAGAGAACAGAAATAGCTTTAGGACTTTCTCCTAAAAATAATTTCCATGAGCAGACTCAATGTGACTCTCTGCAAGAGAGAGATCACCTTTTATTTCCAGCTGCACACCCTTCCTCATCTTTTCAAAATACAGTTGTTAATGGCACTGTTTTGTGCTTGTCCTTCCTTGACTTTTTGAGGTATCTTTGTTCTTCCAGCTCAAGGCCAAAGTCCAAATTAGGCAACCAGGGAAAATAAAATAAAATAAAATAAAAAATCCCAAGAAAAAGGAGAGAAGATGCTTCAGAGGAGTGAATAGAAGCATCCATCTAATATATGGAATAAATGTATTTTTTTATTGCTTTGTTTATTTCTCTGCTGCTCTTTTTAATTAGAATATCAATTGATTTTCCATTGTCAAGAATAACTAAGTTCCAATCAGCAGTGTCTGGAATGTTAAGTAGATTTTTTTTTTAATATTGAACCCATAACAATGTTAATATTAAAATGTAATCAGTCTCGTTGAGATACATAATGAGCATGAAATGAACAATTCTTTTTTTTTTTTTTTTTTTTTTTTTTGTATCCCCCTCTTTTTGCAGATCCAATTTAAATTACAAATGTTCTTGATAAAAACTGCACAGCTCATTCAGATACCACAGACAATTATTTCCACTTTGGTTGAGGGGGGAAAAAAATAAAAAGGACTCCAAAAGATAAAAAAATCCACGGAAAAGACTTGCCAAGAGAGCACGATGGGTTTGGAGCTTTCCTCACCCTAAGTGAGGCATCAAGAGGGGAAATTTTAAGAAGCTCTTCACTTGGAAATGGTTTCTTTCTCTGGGGAGCAAATCCAGGCTGACTGATCTTTAATTTCCCAATTTTTCCTCTGAGTTTGTGTATTCTAGAACACAAGAGCCTTGTTTCAAGTGAGCTTAAACCCATTTCAGGAGCTCATTAGTCATTTCCCTTGTTTACTGTAGCACAGTAGCATCCACAAAGGGTGTTAATTAGGAATGGGTTTTGAAATTAACATTTCCCACAGCATTCTCCTGAGAAAGCTGTCAGCCCACAGCTTGGACAGGGGCATCTGTGCTGGGTTAGGAACTGGCTGGAGGGCCGGGCCCAGAGAGTGGTGCTGAACGGTGCTGATCCAGTTGGCGGCCGCTCACCAGTGGTGTCCCCCAGGGATCAGTGTTGGGCCCAGTTCTGTTTAATATCTTTACTGATGATTTAGATGAGGGGATTGAGTCCATCATCAGCAAATTTGCAGATGACACCAAGCTGGGGGGGAGTGTGGATCAGCTGGAAGGCAGGAGGGCTCTGCAGAGGGACCTGGACAGACTGGAGAGTTGGGCTGATCCCAACGGGATGAGGTTCAACATTCCAAGTGCCGGGTCCTGCACTTTAGCCACAACAACCCCATGGGGAGCTCCAGGCTGGGCACAGAGTGGCTGAGAGCAGCCAGGCAGAAAGGGACCTGGGAGTCTGGATTGCCAGGAAGCTGAAGAGGAGGCAGCAGTGTGCCCAGGTGGCCAAGAAGGCCAATGGCATCCTGGGCTGGCTCAGGAACAGCGTGGCCAGCAGGTCCAGGGAAGGGATTCTGCCCCTGTGCTCAGCCCTGGGGAGGCCACAGCTTGAGTCCTGTGTCCAGTTCTGGGCCCCTCAGCTCAGGAAGGAGATTGAGGTGCTGGAGCAGGTCCAGAGAAGAGCAAGGAGGCTGTGAAGGGATCCAGCACAAGTCCTGTGAGGAAGGGCTGAGGGAGCTGGGGGTGTTGAGGCTGGAGAAGAGGAGGCTCAGGGGAGACCTCATCACTCTCTCCAACTCCCTGAAAGGAGGTTGGAGCCAGGGGGGGGTTGGGCTCTTTTCCCAGGCAACTCTCAGCAAGACAAGAGGGCACAAGAGGTCTCAAGTTGTGCCAGGGGAGGTTTAGGTTGGACATGAGAAAGAATTTCTTTCTGGAGAGGGTGATCAGCCATTGGAATGGGCTGCCCAGGGAAGGGGTGGATTCTCCATCCCTGGAGATATTTCAAAAGAGCCTGGATGTGGCACTCAGTGCCATGGGCTGGGAACTGCAGCGGGAGTGGATCAAGGGTTGGACTTGATGATCTCTAAGGTCCCTTCCAACCCAGCCCATTCTGTGATTCTATGATTCTATGATCTTGACTTTATCTAAATCCACTTTGAGGTGCAGAAGTCCGCAGGCTGTGAATGAACTTGGCTGGGTGATTCCTGATGGGAAGGGGTGCAGTTCACACCACCTGGGTTTAAAAAAAAACAACAACCCTTAAAAACAGGGTTATTTGAGGTCTGCTGCTCTGAAAATGGTGTTGCCACTGTACAGAGATTTAAAAAAATGCTGTTTTTCATCTCGATGTGGCTGTACCTCTGGAGAAGCACTTCTATCCATACAGCTAATGACTGAAAGGCAGGGAGGGAAGCAGAACAAGTGGCTAATAAAGTAGTCTGAATGCTCTCCTAGAGTCTCCCTGCTGTATGCATTTTGCATTAAAGAGTGCCTAAGTGTAGTAATTACACCTCTAATTAAAGCAGGTCCCCTATGCTCATTTCTTCATGGCAGGGTCTATCTCTTCATTAGCTGATCATATAAACTCATCTCTATATGCTTATTAGGTAATATCCAGAAAAATAAAGGCACTGCTTCACAGCTTGCTACTGCAATAAATAAAAGCTATTAAGGTGCTTGTAGTCCCCCATTCTTCAAAAGTTGTAACAATTACAAGAAAAGCAGGAGAAGTGGGGTGATTTTCTGCTGGGTCTTATCCTGGGTGTGTTCTCCTCTTCCTTTCTAGGCTTGAGTTTGCTTTTAAAGGGAGATCAGACAACAAGCTCAGGGTCAGGGTGGGATTTCAGAGATCATCAGCCCCATCAGATGGTTTGGGTTGGAAAGGGACATGGGCAAGTGGGACACCTCTCACCTAGACCAGGTTGTTCCAACACTTGCAGGGAAGGGGCATCCACAGCTTCTCTGGGCAACTTGTTCCAGTGTCTCTCCAGCCCCCCAGCGAAGATTTTTTTCCTAAGAAAATTCTACCAGACATTCTAACATGGCAAGACCTTAATACCTTCTCCCCTCCATCCCTCCCTTCTTCCCAAGGGATTACTTTGTTCCAGTGTCTCTCCAGCCCTGCAATGAAGAATTTTTTCCTAAGAAAATTCTAACATTCTAACATGGCAAGACCTTAATACTTTCTCCTCTCCATCCCTCCCTTCTTCCCAGGGGATTACTTTGTTCCAGTGTCTCACCCCCCACTGTGGGACAGAGAGGAGAAAATCCACCTTAAGGTTTGTTAAGGAAGACAAGGACAGGGAGGTTTGCATTCCCCAATTATGGTAGCAGGCAAAAAACCAGCCAGGTTCAGTTTGGGAAGGAAAAAAAAATTATTTAATCTACAAAGAGGAAGAGAAAACACGGCAAGACCTTAATACCTTCTCCTCTCCATCCCTTCCTTCTTCCCAAGGGATTACTTTGTTCCAGTGTCTCTCCAGACCCTCAGTGAAGAATTTTTTTCCTAAGAGCTGATTTAAATCTACCTTCTCTCCGACTGAAACTGCCCTCCCTAGTCCTGTTGCTACATGGTTGGCTTTGTAGGTGTGATGCTCCAGCCCTTTGGTCATCTTCATAGAATCATAGAATCACAGAATCATAGAATCCTAGGGGCTGGAAGGGACCTGGAAAGATCATCTAGTCCAACCCCCCCTGCCAGAGCAGGGCCCCCTAGAGTACATCGCCTAGGAACGTGTCCAGGTGGGTTTTGAATGTCTCCAGTGAAGGAGACTCCACAACCCCCCTGGGCAGCCTGTTCCAGGGCTCTGTCACCCTTACAGTAAAAAAAATTTTTCGGATATTCAACTTGAACCTCCTATGCTCCAATTTACACCCATTACCCCTTGTCCTATCACTGGTCACCACTGAGAAAAGCCTAACTCCATCTCCCTGACACTCACCCCTTACATATTTGAAAACATTGATGAGGTCACCCCTCAGTCTCCTTTTCTCCAAACTAAAGAGACCCAGCTCCCTCAGCCTTTCCTCATAAGGGAGATGTTCCACTCCCTTAATCATCTCAGTAGCTCTGCGCTGGACTCTTTCAAGCACTTCCCTGTCCTTCTTGAACTGAGGGGCCCAGAACTGGACACAATACTCCAGGTGTGGCCTCACCAATGCAGAATAGAGGGGGAGGAGAACCTCTCTTGACCTACTAACCACACCCTTTCTAATGCACCCCAGGATGCCATTGGCCTTCTTGGCCACAAGGGCACATTGCTGGCTCATGGTCATCTTCTTGTCTACCAGGACCCCCAGGTCTCTTTCACCTCCACTGCTCTCCAGCAGCTCAGCCCCCAACCTATACTGGGACATCGTGTTGTTCTTCCCCAAATGCAAAACTCTACACTTCCCCTTGTTGAATTCCATCATGTTTCTCCCTGCCCAACTCTCCAGCCTGTCTAAGTCTCTCTGAATGGCAGCACAGCCTTCTGGTGTGTCAGCCACTCCTCCCAGCTTAGTGTCATCAGCAAACTTGCTGAGGGTTGTTTCAACACCTCCATGTCCTTCCTATGTTGGAGACTCCAAAACTGGACACAGCATTGAAGGGGGGGCTTATAAGAGCAGAGTCCAAACCCTCACTCTTTGCCCCCCTGTACAGATGAGAGGGAGACAAAGGGGCAGGAGAATCTTTCCAGACCTACTGACCACCCCCTTCTGATGCACCCCAGGTGCCATTGGCCTTCTTGGCCACCAGGACACATTTTTGGCTCATGGTCATCCTGCCATCCACCAGCACCCCCAGGTCCCTTTCACAGCTCACTCCCCAGTGACATGGTGACACCCTTGGGTCACAGCCATGGTTTAGCTCCAGCTGGCACCAACCAAGCCTTTGCTTGCTCACCTCCCCCCACCCCCACCATGAAACAGGGAGGAGAAAATCCACTTTAAGTTTTGTTAACCAAGACAAGGACAGGGAGGTTTGCATTCCCCAGTTATGGTAGCAGGCAAAAAAACCAGACAGGTTCAGTTTGGGAAGGAAAAAAAAAATTATTTAATCTAAAAAGAGGAAGAGAAAACATGGCAAGACCTTAATACCTTCTCCTCTCCATCCCTTCCTTCTTCCCAAGGGATTACTTTGTTCCAGTGTCTCTCCAGACTCTCAGTGAAGAATTTTTTCCTAAGAGCTGATTTAAATCTACCTTCTCTCTGACTGAAACTGCCCCCTCTAGTCCTGTTGCTACATGGTTGGCTTTGTAGGTGTGATGCTCCAACCCTTTGATCATCTTTGTGGTCTCCCCTTGACTTGTTTCAACACCTCCATGTCCTTTTTATGTTGGAGACTCCAAAACTGGACACAGCACTGCAGGGGGGGCTTACAAGAGCAGAGTCCAAACCCCCACTCTTTGCTCCC
The DNA here is from genome assembly GCF_036169615.1 of Heliangelus exortis. Lineage (NCBI taxonomy): Eukaryota > Metazoa > Chordata > Aves > Apodiformes > Trochilidae > Heliangelus > Heliangelus exortis. The sequence continues at coordinate 149,544,280 of NC_092423.1, read as the reverse complement.
CTCTGCAGCTGAGAGGGAGACAGCAGTGAAATAATCCCTTGGGAAGAAGGGAAGGATGGAGGGGAGAAGGTATTAAGTTCATGCCATGTGTTCTCTTCTTCTTTGTAGATTAAATAATTTTTTTTCCTCCCCATGTTGAACCTGTCTGCTTTTTGCCTGCTACCATAATTGGGGAATACAAAGATCTTTCCATATTTACTCTTCCTCTTTGAAGATTAAATATTTTTTTTCGTCCCCAAACTGAATCTCTCTGGTTTTTGCCAGCTACCATAATTGGAGAATTCAAACCTCCCTGTCCTGTTCTTGGTTAACAAACCTTAAAGTGGATTTTCTCCTCCCTGTCCCATGGTGGGGGATGTGCAAGCAAAGGTTTGGTTGGTGCCAGCTGGAGTTAAACCATGACACTGACCCAAGGGTGTCACCATGTCACATGGGGACTGAGCTGTTGGTGACAGGGACCTGGGGGTGCTGGTGGATGGCAGGATGACCATGAGCCAAAAATGTGTCCTGGTGGCCAAGAAGGCCAATGGCTCCTGGGGTGCATCAGAAGGGGGGTGGTCAGTAGGTCTGGAGAGGTTTTCCTCTCCCTCTGCTCTGCCCTGGTGAGGCCACATCTGGAATTCTGTGTCCAGTTCTGGGCTCCTCAGTTCCAGAAGGACAGGGAATTGCTGGAGAGAGTCCAGAGCAGAGGCACCAAGGTGATGAAGGGAGTGGAACATCTCCTTTATGATACAGGCTGAGGGAGCTGAGGGGCCCTGCAGCTTGGAGAAGAGGAGAATGAGGGTTGAGCTCATCAATGCTGATAAATCTGTAAGGGGTGAGTGCCAGGAGGACAGAGTGAAGCTTTTCTCAGGGGTGACCAACAACAAGAGAAGGGGCAATGGTTATAAACTGGAGTCAAAATTGGTTCCTTATAAATATTAGGAAGAATTTTTTCACTGTGAGAGTGACAGAGCCCTGGCCCAGGCTGCCCAGGGATGTTGTGGAGTCTCCTTCCCTGGAAATATTCCAAGACCACTTGGATGTGTTCCTCTATCCCCTACTATAGGTGACCCTGCTCTGGCAGGGGGTTGGACTCAATGATCTTTTGAGGTCCCTTCCAATCCCTAACTTTCTATGATTCTCTGTCCCCCTTACTCCTTTTTTCCAGCAATTGATGAGCAGAATTGACAGCACTGGAGAAAAAGGGAACAGAAAAAGACATCAAAATCTGACCAAGTAGAAAGCTGGGGCTGTTCAGGCTGGAGAAGAGGAGGCTCAGGGGAGACCTCATCACTCTCTCCAACTCCCTGAAAGGAGGTTGGAGCCAGGGGGGGGGTTGGGCTCTTTTCCCAGGCAACTCTCAGCAAGACAAGAGGGCACAAGAGGTCTCAAGTTGTGCCAGGGGAGGTTTAGGTTGGACATGAGAAAGAATTTCTTTCTGGAGAGGGTGATCAGACATTGGAATGGGCTGCCCAGGGAAGGGGTGGATTCTCCATCCCTGGAGATATTTCAAAAGAGCCTGGATGTGGCACTCAGTGCCATGGGCTGGGAACTGCAGCGGGAGTGGATCAAGGGTTGGACTTGATGAGCTCTGAGGTCCCTTCCAACCCAGCCAATTCTATAATTCTATGATATCTGCTAGATATCTGTTGGAAGCCTCTGCCAAGTAGACACAGCTCAGTCCTGCCATCCATGGAGTTGGGTGCTGTCTTTATCCCACACCATTTGTCCTTTTCTAGCTTCCAGCTGAAGGGTGATGGCTTTGTTCCCTGGAAATTCTTATTTAACCTGCTTGTGTCTCTTTGGTTTTAGAAAGAAAACAGAAGTCTTCTCCTCAGCAGAAAATAGATTTGGAATTGTCTTCCACTTGCAGATGACAAAATGGGAAATCTTTCCTACAACTGTTCTTCTGTAGAGTAATGTAGACTCTGTCAGCCCAGTCACAAATAATTATTTATAATTGATGTCAGAAAAGAACAATTTTTGACCCTTTACTGCAAAACACTTTCCTCCAGTTTGTCACCAGGGACAAAATAGAACTATCAAGTTTTATAGATGTGACTAAGCTGGGGGGGCACTAAGTAAGAAGGGTGGGTTTGTCAATCTGGTGACATGTACATCTGGGCACAGAGTGGTTGGAGAGCAGCCAGGCAGAAAGGGACCTGGGAGTCTGGATTGCCAGGAAGCTGAACATGAGCCAGCAGTGTGCCCAGGTGGCCAAGAAGGCCAATGGCATCCTGGCCTGGCTCAGGAACAGCGTGGCCAGCAGGTCCAGGGAAGGGATTCTGCCCCTGTGCTCAGCCCTGGGGAGGCCACACCTCGAGTACTGTGTCCAGTTCTGGGCCCCTCAGTTCAGGAAGGATATCGGGGTCCTGGAACAGGTCCAAAGGAGGGCAACCAGGCTGGTGAAGGGACTTGAGCACAGGCCTTATGAAGAGAGGCTGAGAGAGCTGGGGCTGTTCAGCCTGAAGAAGAGGAGGCTCAGGAGAGACCTCATCACTCTCTACAACTCCCTGAAAGGAGGTTGGAGCCAGGTGGGAGTTGGTCTCTTTTCCCAGACGACTTTCAACAAGACAAGAGGACACAGTCTTAAGTTGTGCCAGGGGAGATTTAGGCTGGATATCAGAAAGAATTTTTTTACAGAGAGGGTGATCAGGCAATGGAATGGGCTGCCCAGGGAAGGGGTGGATTCTCCATCCCTAGAGACATTTAAAAAGAGCCTGGATGTGGCACTCAGTGCCATGGTCTAGCAACCGCACCGGTGGGTCAAGGGTTGGACTTGATGATCTCTGAGGTCCCTTCCAACCCAGCTAATTCTATGATTCTATGATTTAGTAAACTGTGTTCAGACAAATTGTGTACATCTGGGGGCATAATAGTGAGGTCAAAATCCTACACACATCTAAGAGCAAATAAAGCAGATCAGTCATCCATCAGGGGCTAACTCCATCTTATAAATTAACATATAGAGTGGGTTGACTCTTTGCAGGGCTTACACAAAGTAATAATTCTGAGAAAGACTCGTGGCAGATAATCAGCCAAATATGAACTCCTGCTTCAGTGCAGGAGCCAAAGAGAGCTGATATGATTCCTTGGGGCATAACCATGGCTCCTCAGTTGGCCAAGGCTGTGTTCAGTCTGCATTTGTCACTGCAGAGTTTCTGGCCTGGGTTACAATGGAAAGAAGTTGAGAAATTGGAGAGGGTTCAGAGAAAAGTCTATGAGAATCATTAAAGGGTTTGATTTGGCTAAAAATGAAAGGAGCAGAGCCTGCTTATCAAAGAGAAGGTCAAGAAATTGTTTGATCACAGTCTGTAAAAATTTCCATCAGGAGCAGAGTGTTTAGCTTAGCCCACAGCAGAATGACAGAATCTCTCTGGGAACTGAAGATGGATAAATAAAAAAAAAAAATCTGATTCAAGTTTCTTTTTAATATTAAGGATAATCAACAGATGAACATTTTTAAAGCTTACTGAGCATCATTGCCAGTTTCAAAATCAGGATGTGTATGTCCTGGTTTGGGCCAGGATAAAGGTGATTTTCTGTCTTGGACTTTTGCTTTCAGCTGAGTCTCTTGGAAGGAGCTGCACTTGCTGAAATGAACAGCAAGTTTCTCAGGCAGTGTCTGCTGCTGGGACTGATCCCACTCGATGTTTAGAGTTCCAGCTGGAGAATGGGGTGCAGAACCAAGGCCACTGCTCAGCTCTGAGGAACATTTGGCCCTCTGGAAGGAGAAAAGGAGGCAAGAGGTCCCAGCTGCAGCCCTCCTTTGGGGAGGAACAGACAAGAGAAATGGCCAGAATTGACCAAACAGAGGATTCCATCCCATCCACCTCATCCTCAGGAGAAATTGGAGGGATCACCAGGGTCAGAGCCCTTCCTGCTTCCCCTTCTTCCCCTCTCCCTGTTTCCTCCAGCATCCTGGGAGGATTCCATCCCTTCCTCTGCCTGTGCTCCTGATCCATGCCAGCCTGAATCTGTGTGTTCCTGCCTCCAGCTCCCCACTGCTGCTGAGCCCAGGAGTCCAGCCTGGACTTTCCCAGGGCTGCCCTGCAGCCTGGATGGGGATGGGAGAGTTTTTGAGGGGAAAGGGAGGAGGAATCTGGGATCAATTTTCCTGGATATTTCTATAGATTTAGTAATTTTTCCTATTTCTCATTCCTGTTTCATTAAAGCTGTGTAGTTTAGTTTCCAACCTATCAGTCTCTCTCCTTTATTCTCTCTCCTTTCTTTATCAGGGAGGAGAGAGAGATTAATAGAGAGCATCTCTCACTTGGTTTAATTGCTGGGCCAATGTTAAACCCTGACAGTGTAGTACCTCAGAACTATGTGAGAATACAAACAAGTGCTGATTCCAGTGAGTCTGCAGGATTTCAGGTTGGCAGCAAAAAATCTGGGAACAGGATGAACTTTGACTACTCCTGTGGAGAGCGTATTCTATGTTTTGGAAATGTAGGACTAGAAATGTGTCATAAATATTTCAGACTTTTCTCTTCTGATTCCCAGAGTAACACCAGGTAGAGGATTTCATCCATTGGGCCCAACAATACCTGGGTGAGCTGGAAAACACTCTTAGGAAGGCAAAACAATATTAAAGGTAGAATTTCCTAGAGTGAAGAACATTCTGTGAGTTCATGTCTAGTTATCTAAAATGCTGGAATTATTCTTTTTCCCCTGGTGTGAATAAGCTTTTACAACTTCCCACTTTCAAATCCTGACAGCAGATCAGATCCTGCCCAACCAAGATCCATGGAAAATCCTGCCCTGTCTCCAACAGTAGCAAAACCTGGATTTTTAAAGAAATCTCTAATAGTGAGCAGTCTCTATTTCACCACCTCAAAGTTCTTTTTTTCACATTTAAATGAAACAGAAGGAAGGGAGGTGTCATCCATCATTGTAAAATTATTGCTGTTGGTGATGATTTTCAGGTCCTACTGGAATGTAAAGCTGGGGATATGTATTTGCCATCTGATTTGTGGTGATCAGTGTCTTTATCTAGGAGGACATGCAGGAATCCTGGTGAACAAGAGGCTCAACAGGAGTGAACATGTGCTGCAACAGCAAAGAAAACCAACAGGATGCTGGGTTGCATCAACCAGGGTACCAGCAGACAAAGAAGTTGTCATCCCCCTCTATTTGGTGGTTGCCAGGACATACCTGGAGTTTTGTGTTCAGTTTTGGTGTGGACAGGTTGGAGAGGGTCCAGAGAAGAGCCACGAGGATGATCAGAGGATTGGAGCAGCTGCCATATGAGGAGAGGCTGAAAAATTGGGGTTGTTCAGCCTGGAGAAGAAAAAGCTTAGGGGAGACCTTATTGGGATATTCCAGGACTTAAAGGAGGGGTACAAAGAAGATGGAGACTCCCTATTTACAAGGAATCCCATGGAAAAGACAAGGAGCAATGGGCCCAAGTTGCTCCTGGGGAGATTCTGATTGAAAAAAAAAGGAAATTTTTTCCCTCTGAGGACAGTCAGACATTGGAATGGTCTCCCAGGGGAATTTTCCATTTTGGAAAGTTTTAAGTCTCAGAAATGGATTTCTGGGACATCTCACATCAACAATAATATCAGAAGGGTTGGATCAAGATGATCCTTGAGGTCCCTTCCAAGCTGATATTCTGTGACTCTGTGGTTCTATGAATGTTGGAGGCACTCTTGAAGGATGTGAGCTGTGACACAATTATTTCTGTTCACAATGCTGAAACCTGCAGCACCAAAAGCAGTGGTTTGGATCCTGAAGGTGCAGATCCATCCACTCTTAGAGCCTACATTTTCTGGAACTGAAATTTACTTGAATCCCTCCAATTCATAAACTTATTTACCTTCTCCAGTCAACTTAACTTTTCCTAATATCATTCCAGAGCTTTCCACAGAATCAAAGAATTTTTGGGGGTTGGAAAAGGTCATGAAATTCAACCATTAACCCAGCAGTGCCAAGTGCACCATTAAACCATGGCCCTAAGCACCACATCCACGTGGCTTTGAAATCCCTCCAGGGATGGTGACTTCACCACTGGGCAGCCTGTTCCTGACAACCCTTTTTGTAAAGAAATTATTCTTAATAACCAATCTATACCTCCACTGACACAACTTGAGGCTGTGGCTGTTGCAGTGTCCAGATTTTCTTCTAAATATCAAATTAACTCAATATTTCTTCCTGCTTTTAGTTCTTTTCAGTTTTGGGGTTCAGATTTTCAAGCATGGTCACTTCCACTGGTTTTACAGATATTCTGTGTATATATATATATATATATTTATATATATACAGATATTCTGGCTCCTCAAATGTCAGCTGGAGGAAATTCCACCTAAGGAAGGAGGGAAGAGAGAGAAAGAATTGGACTCAATCATCTCAGAGGTCTTTTCCAACCTTGATTATTCCATGAATTAGAAATCATTCAGTGGGCCACTTGCCAAGGACCTCCCCATCCTACCATGTTTGGCAGCTCAGAAGGAAAAAAAAACCATGCCATCACTTCTGCTGTTTTTAAGAGGTACAAGTGATTAAAAAATGCCTCCAGCAGCATAAGAAATGCTCTATTTCTGGAGGGATCAGTCAGCACATTGCCAGCACGATGGCCACTGACACAGTGAGCCAATTAAAAATACATGTATTCAAATGAAGGCAGAAATTAAAACAGAAAATTTAAAAGGATGAGGGTCCAAGGAGGGAAAAAAAAAAAATGTTATTTGAGCAGTAACTCAAGCTGAGGTGCCTTAGTTGATTTATTTTGTGGACTTTCTGATAGGTAAAAGAAGCCAATGCTTAATAATCTCTGCTTCTGTGTGCCTCTCCCTTTTCTATTGTAAAATGTTCAGAGACCTGGATATTAGGATTTTTGCTGCTGCCAATTTTGCTTGAAATAGCCCATGGAGTTTCCAGGGATTTGAGGAAATGATGGACAAACATAAAGCTCAGATAATTAGGAAAACCTCTCCCTGTGACAAGCTAACCTGGGGACACCTTTGAAAAACCTGTGAAGAAAAAAGCTCTTCTTGCTCAAGTACAAAACTATTTCAAATTCCTCTCAGGTCTGCATTTGCTGGGCTAATTCTTTCTTTGTGTGTCACTGGGTAAGGCAAAGGGAAAAGCAGAACAAGCCAGATTATGATTCTATTTTTGAGAAAAATTTTTGATGAAGGAGACAACGAAGGGCAAATGGTCCAGCACTGATGTCATAGAATCATAGAATCATAGAATCATAGAATCATAGAATTATAGAATAGGCTGGGTTGGAAGGGACCTCAGAGATCATCGAGTCCAACCCTTGAACAACTACTGCCACAGTCACTAGACCATGGCACTGAGTGCCATATCGAGTCGCTTTTTAAATGTCTCCAGGGACGAAGAGTCCACCACCTCCCCAGGCAGCCCGTTCCAATGTCTGATCACCCTTTCCGTGAAAAAATTCTTTCTAATGTCCAATCTGAACTTCCCCCGGCACAATTAAGACCATGCCCTCTTGTCTTGCTGAGAGCTGCCTGGGAAAAGAGCCCAACCCCCCCCTGGCTCCAACCTCCTTTCAGGGAGTTGGAGAGAGTGATGAGGTCTCCCCTGAGCCTCCTCTTCTTCAGCCTCAACACCCCCAGCTCCCTCAGCCCTTCCTCACAGGACTTGTGCTGGATCCCTTCACAGCCTCCTTGCTCTTCTCTGGACCTGCTCCAGCACCTCAATCTCCTTCTTGAACTGAGGGGCCCAGAACTGGACACAGGACTCAAGCTGTGGCCTCCCCAGGGCTGAGCACAGGGGCAGAATCCCTTCCCTGGACCTGCTGGCCATGCTGTTCCTGAGCCAGCCCAGGATGCCATTGGCCTTCTTGGCCACCTGGGCACACTGCTGGCTCCTGTTCAGCTTCCTGGCAATCCAGACTCCCAGGTCCCTTTCTGCCTGGCTGCTCTCCAACCACTCTGTCCCCAGTCTGTAGCGCTGCATGGGGTTGTTGTCCCTAAGTTCTCCTGCAGGATTGCTCTTGATGCTTTTATCTCTTAACAAGAACATCATGCATTAAAGAGTTGTTAATCAAGGAAATTTGGAGCAAATAACAGCAAACAAGAATTTTTTTTCAACTCTGAATAGAAAAATGGCTGCTGATCAGCAGACCATGAATTCTTCTGCATCCAAAATCAAATGAGATGTAGAATTCTCCCAGTCTGTTTCTGGAAATTCAGATTTTTGACCCTGCTGAGTATCACTTGCTATGTTAATGTTGGGAAGAAGTCCCAGGTATCTTGGCTATGAGCCCTTCCCATTGGCCATCACATTACAGGAGCAAATCTTTGAAAGCCTGAGCTTCTCCTCTGCTTTTTGCATGGTCCATGATCTCTGACAAATGGAAGAAACCCATTTATAGGTCCCTTTTCCTTCTCAGGACCCATGTAGAGCTCCAACACCAACGTATCCAGGAGCCCAGTGAGGTTGGTGGCTCAAAATTCTGCAACAGCAAAGGGATAAGAAAGGGAGATGCTCATAAAATCGTGGAATGGTTTGGGTTGGAAGGGAGATTAAAATAATTTAGGCCCAAACTCCCTGCCATGACCAAAGACACCTCCCACTAGACCAGGTTGCTCCAAGCCTCATCCAATCTGACCTTCAGCATTTCAAGGGTTGGGGCAGTCACAGCTCCTCTGGGTACCCTGGACAAGTGTCTCACCACTCTCACAACAGAATTTCTTCTTATATATCTCATCTAATTCTTTTCTTTTTCAGCTAAAAACCATTACCCCTTGTACTATCTATACCTTTCCTTGCCAAAAGTCCCTCCCCAGCTTTTCTGTAGCCCCTTCAGGCACTGGAAAGTTCTTTAATGTCTCCCTAGAGCCTTCTCTTCTCCAAGGTAGAACAACCCCAACTCTCTCAGCCTCTTTTCATATTAGAGATGCTCTGGATTTCTGATGATTTTTGTGGCCCTCCTCCCAGCTCACACCAACACCTCCATGTCCTTCTTATTTTGAGAACTCCAGAACTGGACACAACAGGGAAATGAAAATAATAGGGAAAAGATCCTCTAGGGTAAGCAGAGGGGACCTCCTCCCTTCTTGAGGAAATGAAAAAGAAACTTGAATCTAAAGGCCAGGTCAGTCAGTAAACTCACTCTCTTAGAATCATAGAACTGGCTGGGTTGGAAGGGACCTCAGAGCTCATCAAGTCCAACCCTTGATCCACTCCTGCTGCAGTTCCCAGCCCATGGCACTGAGTGCCACATCCAGGCTCTTTTGAAATATCTCCAGGGATGGAGAATCCACCCCTTCCCTGGGCAGCCCATTCCAATGGCTGATCACCCTCTCCAGAAAGAAATTCTTTCTCATGTCCAACCTAAACCTCCCCTGGCACAACTTGAGACCTCTTGTGCCCTCTTGTCTTGCTGAGAGTTGCCTGGGAAAAGAGCCCAACCCCCCCCTGGCTCCAACCTCCTTTCAGGGAGTTGGAGAGAGTGATGAGGTCTCCCCTGAGCCTCCTCTTCTCCAGCCTCAACACCCCCAGCTCCCTCAGCCCTTCCTCACAGGACTTGTGCTGGATCCCTTCCCAGCCTCCTTGCTCTTCTCTGGACCTGCTCCAGCACCTCAATCTCCTTCCTGAGCTGAGGGGCCCAGAACTGGACACAGGGCTCAAGCTGTGGCCTCCCCAGGGCTGAGCACAGGGGCAGAATCCCTTCCCTGGACCTGCTGGCCACGCTGTTCCTGAGCCAGCCCAGGATGCCATTGGCCTTCTTGGCTACCTGGGCACACTGCTGGCTCCTGTTCAGCTTCCTGGCAATCCAGGCTCCCAGGTCCCTCTCAGTCTGGCATTGGTGGGTTGATGGGTTGAACCTATTGATGGGTTGAACTCCATTGATGGGTTGAACCTCCCTGTCCCTGGCAGGAGGTAACTGGATGATTCTTTTTCAAGCAAGGAGGCCTAAAAAAGCACAGCTACCTCCCCCATCCAAGGCAGAGTGACTGAACCTTGTCAGAACCAGCATTAAGGGGAGGCAGCAGGGCTCCAGCAGCTGCCTTGATTTCACTGCCCACCTGGAGGGCTTGAAGGAAAGGGCTGAAGCAAAATCAATATTCTGAATGAATGAGCACAATGGAGCTGAGCAAACGTGGAGCTTAGGGGGGGTGGTTTCCTCCTCCAAGAGGAAAATTTGGGTTGCTAAACTGCAATTATGGGGTGAGGGCCAAATGAATATTGTGAAAATCACCAGCCCGGGGTCCTGGCATCAAAACAACTTTCCAGCTTTTCCTCTTGGTAACCAGAAAATGATCATTAGCAGAGGCACAGGGTCCTCCTGCAGGCACACAAACACAAACAAACATCTTTCCCTTCCAATGCTTCAAATCTTCATAATCATTTTGGTTTAAAACTCTCCCTTGTGATCTTCCCCCCCATGCCCTGGCACCTACATCACTTCATGGCCATTTGCAGTCTTCTGTCTTCATGAAGAATATTTTTCAGGCCTTCCAGATGATTGCAGTGATTGACAGGGCTGGTTTTTGCCACTCCTGTTTATTCCAGCTTCTTCCAGGGTAGTTTACATGCTGAACCTAAAAACAACAAAAGAGTTTGAAAGAACAGACAAGGCAAGAAACAAGTAAGAATATTATTTCCCCCTTCTTTGTCCCACAAAACCTGAGCTAATTTGCACCCCTTATTTTAAAATCAGCTCTGCTATTGACCCTACCAATCTGACACCTTCCACAGAAGATTCTGGGTAATTTTTGGTTTGCCTGATAGTTATTCCTTTCAGTTGAAGCTTAATAAGGCTCTGAGCAACCTGATGTAGTTAAGGGTGTCCCTGGCTACTCTAGGGGTGTTGGACTGGATGAGCTTTGGAGGTCCCTTCTAACCCAAATCATGATGATTTGATGATTCTGTGAATAGCAGAGGCTGGAATAGGATCAATATTTGCACATCTCAAACTTGAGAATAAACAGTAGGCCCATCCCTCCTTCCCTCCATCCATCCATCCATCCATCCATCCATCCATCCATCCATCCCTCCCTCCCTCCCTCCATCCCTCCTTCCCTCCATCCATCCATCCATCCATCCATCCATCCATCCCTCCACCCATCCCTCCCCCCCTCTCCCTGTGTCTATACATCCATCCATCCATCCATCCATCCATCCATCCATCCCTCCATCCATCCATCCATCCATCCATCTATCCCTTCCTCTCCCTCTCTCTCTATCCCTCCCTTCCTCCCCCCCTCCCTCCATCTATCAACCCATCCCACCCTCCATTCCTTCCTCACTGTATCCATCCATCCCTCCCTCTCCCTCTCTCTCTCTATATTCCTCCATCCCTCCAACCCTCCATCCCTCCTTCTCTTTCCATCCATCCATCCATCCATCCATCCATCCATCCATCCCTTCATCCATCCCTTCCTCTCCCTCTCTCTATTCCTCCCTCCATCTATCAACCCATCCCACCCTCCATCCCTTCCTCACTGTATCCATCCATCCATCCATCCATCCATCCATCCATCCATCCATCCCTCTCTCCCTCTCTCCATCCATCCATTCCTCCATCCATCCATTCCTCCATCCCTCCATCCCTCCATCCCTCCATCCATCCATCCATCCATCCCTCCATCCCTCCATCCCTCCATCCATCCATCCATCTATCCATCCATCCATCCATCCATCCCTCCATCCATCCATCCATCCTTCTCTCCCTCTCTCCATCCATCCCTCCCTCCATCCATCCATTCCTCCATCCATCCATCCATCCATCCATCCATCCATCCATCCATCCATCCATCCCTCCATCCATCCATCCATCCATCCAACCATCCCTCTCTCCATCCATCCCACCCTCCATCCCTCTCTCCATCCATCCCACCCTCCATCCCTCCATCCATCCATCCAACCACCCCTCTCTCCATCCCTCCATCCCTCCATAAAAGGGAAAGTCTACACAAAGCATCCACCTCTCCAGACTCTCTTTACTGTGCTCCCTTCCCTCAGTCTTCCTCCCTTCCACACACACAAATTAAGCTTTTAATGTTCATATTTTCTACCACAGAGCCAGGGCCAATCTCTGGGGACACCTCCAATTTTGCAAACTGATCTCCTTGCCACGTTCCACTGAGGATGATTGGTGGTGAGTGAGGGCTTTGTTGGGAATTGCCAGGGCTTGCTGAGTGAACCTCCAGTTCAAAACTAGTCATAAAAAAAGAGGAAAGTGTGGGATGATAATTAGGGAGAGAGATTTAGAGGGGGAGAGACCTAACAGGCAGTCTTGAAGTGAGAAAAGAATTATCCAGCTGTAACAAGCAGACCAATGCCCCTGAGGAACACTATGAAATATAATAATAAGAGAGGTGCTGGAGGGGGAGAAGGGAAAGGTGAAGGCTATTAGAGCTGAAATATTTAGACTATCTTATTACTTTCCTTTCTCATCTTCAGAATCTGTGTCTGAGATCTCCATCATCCTGCAAGGTATCTGGATCACTAGGGACAGACTTAAGACTCTGAATATGGCCTTGATGGCTTCTTTTTCACGTCTCTGCACACCCTGGAGGCAGGCAGAGCAAAGGGACCTGCATCTGGATGTGTTTCAGTGCCAGCTGGGTCTATCCAAGCCTTCCCAAGCTTTTCTTCCTGAGGAATTCAGCTGGCAAGAAGTAGATGATGTAGATGGCTGTCCTGGTTTGGGCCAGGAGAGAGGTGATTTTCTGTCTTGTACTTTTGCTTTTAGCTAAGTCTCTTGTAAGTAGTTGCACTTGCTGAAATGAACAGCAAGTTTCTCAGACAGTGTGTGTTTCTAGGACTGATAACACTTGATGTTTAGAGTTACTGCTAGAGACTGGTGTGCAGAGCCAAGGACACTGCTCAGCTCTGAGGAAAACATCAAGAGGTCCCACCTGCAGCCCTCCTTTGGGGAGGAAGGGACAAGATAGATGCCAGAATTGACCAAACAGAGGATTCCATCCCATATACCTCATCCTCAGTATAAATTGGAGGGATCACGAGGGCCAAGCCAGATTTCCTGCTTCCAGCTTCCGTCTGCCTGCCCTTCCTGCCCTTCCTGCTTCCTTTCCTTCACCTGGCATCCTGGAAGGATCCCGTCTGTTTGCCTGCCTGTGCTCCTGATCCATGCCAGCCTGAATCTGTGTGTTCCTGCCTCCAGCTCCCCACTGCTGCTGACCCCAGGAGTCCAGCCTGGACTTTCCCAGGGCTGCCCTGCAGCCTCGGTGGTGACGTGAGAGCTCTTGGGGGAAAGGGGGGAGGAATGTGGTATCCATTTTCTTGTATATTTGTATATATTTATTAATTTTTCCTATTTATCATTATTGTTTCATTAAAGCTGTGTAGTTTAGTTTCCAACCCATCAGTCTCTCTCCCTTATTCTCTCTCCTTTCTTATCAGGGAGGAGAGAGAGATTAATAGAGAGCGTCTGTTACTCGGTTTAATTGCCGGGCCAGTGTTAAACCCTGACAATGGCCCAGTGGGATGAGAGAGGAGTCCATGCAGAAAGGTCCATGGGACAAAAAGCTGACATGGGACAAAGAAGGTGGCTTCAGGGTTGCTGTTGCAGCATTGGGATTGAATGATTTTGCTGGAAATATGGGGATGACTTTTAAAACCCCCGAAACCACCCTTTTGAAACACTCTATAAAAGGTTTTGACTGGCTTCTACCCTGCTTGGCCGAGGGCAAGGGAGGAGAACCATGGTGTAGTGTTTAATAATATAGGAAAGGGGAGGAGGAAAGGGAAAAGGAAAAGGAGAATGAAAAGAAGAAGGAAAAGGAAAAGGAAAAGGAAAAGGAAAAGGAAAAGGAAAAGGAAAAGGAAAAGGAAAAGAAGAAAAAGAAAAAGAAGAAAAAGAAGAAAAAGGAAAAGCAAAAGCAAAAGCTAAAGAAAAAAAGAAAAAGGAAAAGAAAAGGAAAAGGAAAGGAAAAGGAAAAGGAAAAGGAAAAGGAAAAGGAAAAAGAAGAAAAAAGCAAAAGCAAGAGAAAAAGAAAAAGAAAGAAAAAGAAAAAGAAAGAAAAAGGAAAAGGAAAAAGAAAAAGAAAGAAAAAGAAAAAGAAAGAAAAAGAAAAAGAAAGAAAAAGAAAAAGAAAGAAAGAGAAAAAGAAAAAGGAAAAGAAAAAGAAAACGAAAAAGAAAGAGAAAAAGGAAAAGGAAAAGGAAAAGAAAAAGGAAAAGAAAAAGAAAAAGAAAAAGAAAAAAAGAAAAAGAAAAAGAAAAAGAAAAAGAAAAAGAAAAAGAAAAAGAAAAAGAAAAAGAAAAAGAAAAAGAAAAAGAAAAAGAAAAAGAAAAAGAAAAAGAAAAAGAAAGAGAAAAAGAAAAAGAAAAAGAAAAAGAAAAAAAAGAAAAAAAGAAAAACTTTTTCTGAAAAAGTCAGAAGGGCTGCTTGCTGGAGGTATCCAGCAGCTAAAGAGTAACTTTACAGAATGTATTTTCATACCATGCTGCCTTGACAGAGGAAATCTGCAGTCCCAGAGGGTGTTGCCTCTCTTTTAACAAAACTGATTTGATTCCTTAACTGGAATAAATCACCTGCAAAGCAACGCAGGTTGCAAACATCCCACGAATCTCACGCTGTCATGAAAATGTCTTCAAATCCCTACTTTCTGTGACTTCCATGATGCAACAGGAAAATGGAATAATGTCATTTCCCTATTACACTGTGATATTTATAAGAGAAGAACAGAAACCATTTCATTAAATACTCAAAGATGTTATTGTATTCCCAAACCAAAATGGCAGCTTCCCACTGATTTAAGTTCTGAAAAAAAAAAAAATAAGATTACAAGTCCTGCCTCTGACTAATGGGAACGTTTGCCAAGTTACCCTCTATAATTTCACTTTTATTTTGGAACTGCCTCTTTTCAAATAAAATTGGTGTTTGTTTCCAGTGGGGTTTTCAAGATGGAAACACTTCATTCTACACATTCAGAGAGATCAGGGAAATTTGAATTTTAAAATTTTATCTAGGAAAAAAAAAAAAAAAAAAAGCCAGAAGAAGTTCCTAAACTACTCCACCATATTTTTTAAAAAGGTTTTCAGATGTAGGCAGTTTTTGTAGTGACTGGAGCTGTGGAAAATGCAGTTTGGGAAGACTGACCATGAAAATCAGGCAGTTCCTAAATTGCCCTTGGGAAGTTTTCCCTGGATGTGAGCTGCTCATCTCTTTCACAACTTCTGCTGTGTGAAAATCAGTGAGAGGTCACTGATTCCTTCTTCTCTTCCCTCTTCTACTCCATCAGATGCAGAAATCTCACCGTGGTTCTCACCTCCTGCCGTGGTCCTTCTTCCACAGCCCATGGCCCATCCTTTCTAACTGGTTGTTACTGGTTTGTTATCAAGCCCAAGAAAGGGGTGGTGAGACAGCTGCTAAAACTTTGGAAAAGAAATTTTGGTGTGACAAAAAAAAAACAACAACCCAAAGCCCAAATCAAAAAAAAAAAAAAAAAAACAAAACAAAAACCCCAAACAAAAAAACAAACCCCAAGCCAAAAAAAAAAATTTAAAAAACAAAAAAACCCACCAAACAATGCCAAACAAACAAAAAAAACAAACCATAAAAAAATAAAGGAATGTAGCCTGAAAGTTAACATGAGACTGGGAAAGGGTTTTGTTCATATTTTTTTTTTATTCCCCAGGGAATTCAGGGATTGCAACTTCCACCAAAAATAGTGGTAGTTGTGCATCCCACCATTATTCAGATTATTCCAGAGCACCATAGGTTTATTCACCATGCCCTAGGATCAGTAGAAAATTCCATGTCTGCTACAGCTGAACTCCAGAAGTTGGGAAAAATCTACCATGGTTTGAAGTTGCCATTCCTGATTATTTCTGGATTTATGTAGAATGCATTCCACCTCCCTGTCTAAGCAAAATGACTTCATGGGATGTGATTAGGTAGGTGAAGACTTTCAAAAGGAGAAAAAAAATCCAACACAGTTGCTAACAGCATTTTCATCCAGCAGAGAGAAATGGAACAAGAGCTGATGGTTGGAACAAAGAATAGAAAAATATATCAATAGCAAACAAGGCAAATATTTCCAATATGAGTAGAGCTGACTAATTTATATAATAAAATACAGAATAATAGTATGTATTTTAGAAAAATATATATTATATATATTCTATATTTATATAAAAAATTCTCAAAAATATGAATTTTAATTTAATTCCTACTTTTAAATCAGGGAGGAGCCTTTGCAGATCATTTTCAGGCAGACTCACAAGACTGGATTGGTGATGAGAAGATGAGGGACAGTATCTTACCCTACCATGCCAGGTAAGAAGATCAAGTCCTAAATTCTAAGGACTGAGTCCACCTGAATTCACTTCCCATCTATAAATCAGGTGACTCATTCCAGCCAAATGTCCAGGCTTATTCTGTAGTCAATAGAGAGAATCAGACACTTTCAGGTGGTGATTTACCTTAAGCTAACTTGGCAGCTAATTTATTGGTGATGAATCCTAATCTGAAGGCTTTTTGAATTTTTGAATAGGCTGGGTTGGAAGGGACCTCAGAGATCATCGAGTCCAACCCTTGAACAACTACTGCCACAGTCACCAGACCATGGCACTGAGTGCCATATCGAGTCGCTTTTTAAATGTCTCCAGGGACGAAGAGTCCACCACCTCCCCAGGCAGCCCGTTCCAATGGCTGATCACCCTTTCCGTGAAAAAATTCTTTCTAATGTCCAATCTGAACTTCCCCCGGCACAATTTAAGACCATGCCCTCTTGTCTTGCTGAGAGTTGCCTGGAAAAAGAGCCCAACCCCCCCCTGGCTCCAACCTCCTTTCAGGGAGTTGGAGAGAGTGATGAGGTCTCCCCTGAGCCTCCTCTTCTCCAGCCTCAACACCCCCAGCTCCCTCAGCCTCTCCTCATAGGATCTGTGTTCGAGTCCCTTCACCAGCCTGGTTGCCTCCTTTGGACCTGCTCCAGCACCTCAATTTCCTTCCTGAGCTCAGGGGCCCAGAACTGGACACAGGACTCAAGCTGTGGCCTCACCAGGGCTGAGCACAGGGGCAGAATCCCTTCCCTGGACCTGCTGGCCACGCTGTTCCTGAGCCAGCCCAGGATGCCATTGGCCTTCTTGGCCACCTGGGCACACTGCTGGCTCCTGTTCAGCTTCCTGTCAATCCAGACTCCCAGCTCCCTTTCTGCCTGGCTGCTCTCAGCCACTCTGTGCCCAGCCTGGAGCTCCCCATGGGGTTGTTGTGGCCAAAGTGCAGGACCCAGCACTTGGAATGTTGAACCTCATCCCATTGGGATCAGCCCAACTCTCCAGTCTGTCCAGGTCCCTCTGCAGAGCCCTCCTGCCTTCCAGCTGATCAACACTTCTCCCCAGCTTGGTGTCGTCTGCGAATTTGCTGATGATGGATGCTACTTTTGTAGCTCTCCTTTAAGCATTGAGACCTCACAAATAAATGAAATTAATGTCTTATTTGTGAGGGCGTCTCTTCATAAGATGGATGTGACAAAGTGGCAAGGAATTTGTTATAATCTGCTAAAATAGATATTTTGCCTTTTTGTCTGATCATGGTTTCCTGGTTCATTAAGACAGAATAATGAAAGGGAGATGAATAAAGGGAACCCCAATGTTTTGGGTGCCATTGTTCAGAACTGTAAAAAAAAACACAGAGCACTTTGGGATCATTCAGGGAACAGGAACTTCAGGGATATTAAATCACTGTGTTTCATTATCCAGCTGTCAGTCACAGCTCTCTAGTTAAAACTTCAAACAGGCTTTTAGGACAAACACTCATTAAACCAAGAGTAGAGTAATGGATAATTGTGATCAGCGTTGGGGACACTTAGATCTTTTCTGTGTATTTAATTACTTGTGCAATCAGCAAATGATGTTACATTTCCACACACTCCCTTTCTGAAAGGCTCAGGGATTATTTCAGTTGCTTCTCTTTTCCTGCTTGGAAAGAGCACAAGGAGTTTTATGGGGTCCCTGATACTGCCCATAAAAGCTGAACCACAGGAGGACATCAAGTCAACAACCAAGAAGAGTTTGAAAGGTTTAACAACTTTTCTGCTTAGTCAATAATTTGATGGCTCTCAAGGAAAGCTGGATTTAGGAGCTCTGCCAAGATTTGCAGATGAAAGCATTCCTAAAATTTGATCATCCAATGGCTACAGATCAAAGTTTCCAGTCCAGACAAGGCTCAGACAAAGCAGATATTGCAGAGCAGGGGGTGAGGTTGTGTGCTCAAGTGTCAAGGTTTAATACTGGCCCAGCAATTAAACCAAATACCAGAGGCTCCCTATTAATCCCCCTCCCCTCCCTGATAAAGAAAGGAGAGAGAAGAAGGGAGAGAGACTGATGGGTTGGAAACTAAACTACACAGCTTTAATAATATAGTCATGATAAAGAGGAAAAATGACTAAATCTATACAAATATCAAGGAAAATGGATCCCAGGTTCCTCCCTCCTTTCCCCCAAAAACTCTCCCATCCCCACCCAGGCTGCAGGGCAGCCCTGGGAAAGTCCAGGCTGGACTCCTGGGCTCAGCAGCAGTGGGGAGCTGGAGGCAGGAACACACAGATTCAGGCTGGCATGGAGCAGGAGCACAGGCAGAGGAAGGGATGGAATCCTCCCAGGATGCCCAAGCAAACAGGCACAGGGGAAGAAGGGGAAGCAGGAAGGGCTTTGCCCCTGGGGATCCCTCCAATTTCTCCTGAGGATGAGGTGGATGGGATGGAATCCTCTGTTTGGTCAATTCTGGCCATTTCTCTTGTCTGTTCCTCCCCAAAGGAGGGCTGCAGCTGGGACCTCTTGACTCCTTTTCTCCTTCCAGAGGGCCAAATGTTCCTCAGAGCTGAGCAGTGGCCTTGGTTCTGCACCCCATTCTCCAGCTGGAACTCTAAACATCGTGTTACCAGTAGAGGGAGGAATTTTTCCTATTTCTCATTCCTGTTCCATTAAAGCTGTGTAGTTTAGTTTCCAACCTATCAGTCTCTCTCCCTTCTCTCTCCTTTCTTTATCAGGGAAGGGAGGGGGATTAATCGGGAGCATCTGCTATTTGCTTTATTTTCTGGGCCAGTGTTAAACCTTGACAGTTGTGTCAGGGGAAGTTTGGGTTGGATATTAGGAAAAAATTCTTTACTGAGAGACTGATCAGGCTTTGGAATGGGCTGCCCAGGGAGGTGGTAGATTGTCCATTCCTGGAGGTGTTCAAGAAGCTTTTAGGATATAGTTTGGTGGGTGGGGTAGTTGGGTTATGATGGAGTCAATGATCTTGAAGGCCTTTTCCAACCTTAATGATTCTGTGATTCCTCTCAGGGTATCTTGGCTGCTCTAAAATACCAATGAACTCTGTAAGCTGTGAACTGCTTATGGACTGGACACTAAAATGTGCTTTCCATTGCCACTTTGGGATCATCCCATCCCCAGGATCTGTTTTCCCCCTGGGTGATCACAGAGCTGCTGCTTTTCACCATTGGATGGTGAGGGCTCTGACTCCTGGTGACAAATGCTTTGCTGGATTGGTGATTTCTGCCCCAAATGAAGATTTTTTGGGATCAAAAGAAGGATGGCTTTGATTGACCTTCATGTGGTGCACCTTAGACCACATGGCAGAAGATAATTGCATGGAAATAGCACATCCTAAAAGCAAGGAACACAGGGATTTTATTAAATGAACCCATGCTGCATTTTCAAAATTCTGGAATTTTTTCTCTTATCTCATGTTTTTTGAATGTTTGTGGCTGACCTAATTGCAAGTACCTGGCTTTACAAACAGGTGAATTAATTTTTTCCTATGTGCCAACACAGCTTTGGAATTTAATAACATGTTTATAGGGAGCTCTTTGAAAGATGCAGAGTGCTTCTGATGCTGAGCAATTTTCTTCCAAGCACTGATCCCTTCTCTTAAAAATCTCTTCTCGAGTTTCTTCCCCCATCATCTATGACTGATTTCACCTTTCTGTGCTTTTAAAAAAGCTCTAAGTGGTTCTAACTGGATGTGGGCAGAATAAATGACAGGGGATGACAAGACTGTTCAGTTGATTGTTGGTTACAGCTGATTATTAGTTATAAAAGAGAGTAAAATACATTGACTTCATTGCACAGAACCCTGTTTTCTCAGGAATTTCTGCAAAAAATGACCTCTTAGCGTACTGCCTGGATGAGATATTGCATTTCCAGTTTGCTTTTCTTCATGTCTTTTTGTTTTATTGAAAGTTTTCCCCACCAGCCAGGTTTCCCTGGACAGAACACACTCTTTTTCTGCCACCCAATTTGCTTTGGTGGGTGCTCAGTTGAGCTCAGATGGCTTTTATAATGGATTTATTGCAAGCCCCAGGTTTGTCACCTGGCTCCTCTGTAAACTCCAATTTTTGGAGATGCAGGAGTACTCAAAAAAATCTGAGCTGGATTTTTTTAAAGGATGTTTCTCACCCATTTGCCTGGAGCTAATAGCTTGAAAATATGAAGACAATGTGAACAAAATCAAGTAAAGACTTTGGCTGGGTTATTACTCTCAGCAGTAGCAGAATTAGGATCCCCTGGGTTTCAAAGCACTCTCAAGACTGAGGTAGAAATAGTTACTGTCAGGAACACCCCAGTTGAAAAATTTTTAAGTTTTAAGCAAATTTAAACCCAAGAAGGATAATTAATCTTATAGCCATTAAAAACAAACAGAAAATGTTTTTTGTAGCAACAAAGAGTTGGTCAGAACAGACTTTTATTCCTGATTCTTCCCTGTATCACTTTTTCAGTATTTTTTTTTTTTAATATCCCCGTGCCTCAGTTTCCTTCTTTACATATATCAAAATGTGGGAGCATGAACAGTAATTCATCCATGCATCACAAGAATTTGGGGAATGCCTGGAAGTAGCTGTTGGCCTAGAATTATTTGTCATTCCTGATGGTCCAGCTGGGTGTTCCTACATGACTGCTCCCCTGCCATCAGGAAAACCATGCCCATTAATGCACAAAATTTGTATTTTTATTTTCTTCTAGGGTGAGGAGGCAACTCCAACTCACTCTTTTTGAGCTCCCTCAAGCAGCTGCTGGGAAAACTGATGTGTGTGACCACTCTCATGAATCCAGGTAGAACAGTTCCACTCCAGTGGAGCATGATGCTCTGCTTATTTTGCATCTCATTTAAAACATGTTCTGGAAAACTATTTGAGTGATAACAAAGAACAGTGTGAGCATATAAATCACAGAGTAACTTCACAGAATCATTAAGTGGTTTGGGTTGGAAGGGACCTTTAAGCTCATCCAGTTCCAACCCCTCTGTCTGATAAGATGTCTGATGCTTTGAACACCACCATCCCTCTCTCACTGTGGGTCAGAACTTCATTCACAGAATCAAAGAATTATTGAATGATTTGGGTTGGAAGGGACCTTAAAGATCATCCAGTTCCAACCCTCCTACATGGCCAGGGACATCTCCCACCAGCCCAGGTTGCTCCAAGCCCCATCCAACCTTCAACTCTTCCAGGGATGGAGCAGCCACAGCTTCTCTGGACAACCTGGGCCAGGGTCTCACCACCCTCACAGGAGAGGATTTCTTCCTCATATTTAATCTAAATCTCCCCTTTTTCCATTTGAAAAAAGTTCTCCTCATCCTATCACTCCATGCCATGGTAAAAAGTCCCTCTCCAGCTTTTCTGTAGCCCCATCAGGTACTGGAATGATTCCCTGGAGTCTTCTCTTTTCCAGGCTGAACAATTCCAACCCTCTCAGCAGAGGTGTTCCAGCCCTTTGATCATCTCCATAAATCCCTCCTCTGGGATTGCTTCCAACAGCTCCATGTCTTTCTTATGCTGATGGTCCCAGAACTGGGCACATCTTCACATGTTTCCAGGCTTTGAGTATTTGGATCCTTGTTCAGGATCCCACTGTTCCTTAACAGAAGAGACAAGAAGAGGACAATCCCACACCTTTTCCTAGTCCATCCCATTTTCCTCCTCTTGTAGCCACTGGGTTCCCCAAGCTCCCTCATCCCTCTGACCCAGATTTCCCAAGTGATCCCTAATTGAGATTCCCACTGACTCCTTCTGCTCATTCCAAGGCCATTGGGAGCTGCCTCCTTTCAAAACTCGTTAATGGCATTTATCCTCCTTTAAATGAGAAGAAACCACAAAGGGAGGACATCCAGATTTCAGGTTGTCTGTGGAGAACCATTAAAACTTGGAGAAGATTTAAAAAGAAGACGATGCTGAGGAAATAAAAATCCCTGCAGTAAATTATCTGTGGTAGAAAAAAAATTCAAAGGTCTGCTGGAAGGTAGAGTTGGTTCTTGGGAAGGAGTCAGGAAAGCTCTGAAGGAGCTGAGGGGAATCTCTAGAGGGCATTTCTCAAAATGTAAAGAGAAAAACAGAAGAAAGTGATGAAACAGGTTGGCAGGCAAGAGGGAGCCAATGAGCTGGCTGGAGATGAACAGAAGACCTAAGGAGAGGTGTTCAAACAGCAAAGTGTCCTGGTTTGGGCCAGGATAAAGGTGATTTTCTGTCTTGGACTTTTGCTTTCAGCTGAGTCTCTTGGAAGGAGCTGCACTTGCTGAAATGAACAGCAAGTTTCTCAGGCAGTGGCTGCTGCTGGGACTGATCCCACTCGATGTTTAGAGTTCCAGCTGGAGAATGGGGTGCAGAACCAAGGCCACTGCTCAGCTCTGAGGAACATTTGGACCTCTGGAAGGAGAAAAGGAGCCAAGAGGTCCCAGCTGCAGCCCTCCTTTGGGGAGGAACAGACAAGAGAAATGGCCAGAATTGACCAAACAGAGGATTCCATCCCATCCACCTCATCCTCAGGAGAAATTGGAGGGATCACCAGGGGCAAAGCCCTTCCTGCTTCCCCTTCTTCCCCTGTGCCTGTTTGCTTGGGCATCCTGGGAGGATTCCATCCCTTCCTCTGCCTGTGCTCCTGATCCATGCCAGCCTGAATCTGTGTGTTCCTGCCTCCAGCTCCCCACTGCTGCTGAGCCCAGGAGTCCAGCCTGGACTTTCCCAGGGCTGCCCTGCAGCCTGGGTGGGGATGGGAGAGTTCTTGGGGGAAAGGGGGGAGGAACCTGGGATCCATTTTCCTGGATATTTGTATAGATTTAGTCATTTTTCCTATTTCTCATTCCTATTTCATTAAAGCTGTGTAGTTTAGTTTCCAACCCATCAGTCTTTCTCCCTTATTCTCTCTCCTTTCTTTATCAGGGAGGAGAGAGGGATTAATAGAGAGCATCTCTCACTCAGTTTAATTGCTGGGCCAGTGTTAAACAGTGACACAAAGTTAATTCTCATCCCTTGTTCTGTTGCAATGAAGTTTGGCAAGTGTCCTTGCTCATGGCAGGGAGGGTTGGAACTAAATGCTCTTTAAGGTCCCTTCCAACCCAAGCCATTCAATGATTCTGTGATTTTCAACACTCTGAAGATGCATTCACTTGCAGGAATGGTTCTCCACCCAAGCTCACAGATTGCTCTAAGTGTGTGTTCTCCATCTCCAGCATCCAAAGCAGCTTCCACCAACTCCATTGAACCAAATTTTCTGAGTACCAAAGCAGATTGCAGATCACTTTCCATCATCTCAGATGCAAGGAGGTAATCAGGGGGTGACAGCAACCTTCCTGGCATTCCTAGCCATTTACTTTTTTTAAAAAACATGTGAATCATGGTGAGTTTAAGCCCTCAACCTTTTTCTTTGTGTTTGATATGCAGAAATGGAATAAAACAGGGAAACCAATCCATGTGAAGCATTAATGGATTGGGTAGAGGAATTTAACCTTAATCTCAGTCTCCGAGCAGGTTCCACCCCCTGTGCACCCACAGTTCCACAAGAGAAAAGATGTAACTCCACTTTGTGCTGGGTTTGCTACTTATGGGGGAAAACACATCACAGGTTCCTCATGGCCAAATATCCTGCTTGACTTTTTGCCTATAGAAAAGGAAGTTTTAACTTTCTAAGGCTTACTCCTTGCTCAGGCACTGCTTCCTCACCTCATCCTAAGGAAAAAATAAAGAGGAGTGCAGTCATCCCCTTGTCTTTATTCACTTGAACCACTGACAAAGAAAATCAAGATGTGTTGGACTCTCCAATTCTTCAGCATCAATTTTAGCTCAGGCCAAAGGCACAGCCAAAGGATCTCAGGGTTTTCCTGAACATGAAAGCCCAGTTGGTTCTCAGTCAGGGTAAAAACCAGAGAAGTGCATCCTGGAATCCCTTTCTCTTTTCCCTGGAGCCTGGGACAAGATGGAAATTTTATTTAAGCCAAAAAGAGCAACATTAGAGTGTTAATGAGTATTTAAGTAGAAACACCTGCAATGAGTGTTATTACTGTTATTAACATGGTTATTATCCTGGAAAGGATCAGGAATATGAATACCAGGAAAATATTTTGCAGCCTGCAGATTCTGCCTCCTGCATCTCTGAGCAGATTATTTGGCCTCACGTGAACAAAACCATTAGCTGAAAATCCTTTTCTTTTTATTAGCACAATCAAAACATAATAACAGCTCCTGCTACTTTGAAACCTTTTATTTGGTGGGAGGATATTCCTGATATGGACAGATGTTCCATTAATGATGTTCAGGACTTCTGGCTGTTATCACATTCCAGCTTACTTACTCTGTTCTCTGCAGCAAAATTCTGATTTATGCACCAAAATTACCTCTGCTCAGCTCAGAGAGGAGCCAGACCTCTCCAGACCAGATTTCTGATTAACAGAACTGGATAATGCTCTGAAGATCAGGAGAGATTGGTTTCCATTTTCTAAAGGTTACAGATAAAAGCTTTAAAAGGGGTGGTGTCCTGCAAATTATAGAGGGATTTGGTTTTGGAGTGCTAAGGTACCCAGGATGATTGATGGAGCTCATTGTACAGTAAAACAAATGAAAAATGAATAACTAAAAGAATAAAAATGTGGTTTATATCTTCACAAGTGGTATAAATATATGTTTGTATAAAATGCATTGACCCACTGACAATATTTATGTGTGTGCATATATATATCTCAGGATCTACCACTGTCATTCTGGACACATTCTTTTATGTATTAAAAATGCAAACCCATACTTTTAATGTGATTAAAACTAGGTTTGAATTTATGGCCTTGCTAAAAGTGATGGGATTTTTGCCACTCTTTGCAATACATTCAGGATTTCCCTGCTGAAGAGTTGAACACCTTCCTCATTAAATCATTTCTCTCCTCTTGGGACTTGTTGCTTGTCTTTAAACACTTCTGAGTAACATTGTGGTTTCCAGGTCAGACACAGAAACTCCTTTCCCTGTGCACAGGCCAGAGGTGATGGGACATGAGGAATGGATTCAAACTGAAGGAGGGGAGATTTAGACTGGAAGTTAGGAAGAAGTTCTTCACCAGGAGGGTGCTGAGACCCTGGCACAGGTTGCCCAGAGAGGTGGTGGAAGCCCCATCCATCCTTGGAAGTTTTTAGGGCCAAACTGGATGGAGCTCTGAGCAACCTGATCTGTGGGAGGTGTCCCTGCCCATGGCAGGGGGGTTGGAACTGGATGATCATTTAGGTTCCTTCCAAGTCAATCCATGATGCTAGAGTGACCCTGTGGCCACTTCTGGAGCTCCTCTTACAAGAAAGACATGGAAGTGCTGAAGGTTGTCCAGAGAAGGGCCATGAGGATGCTCAGAGGGCTGGAGCACCTCTCCTGTGAGGACAGACTGAGAGAGTTGGGGTTATTCAGTCTGGAGAGGAGAAGGCTCTGAGGAGACCTTATTGGAGCCTTCCAGGATCTGAAGGAGCTACAGGAAAGCTGGGGAGGGATTTTTTAGGAAGTCAGGGAGTGACAGGACATGGGGGAACGGACTCAAGCTCCAATTTAGATTGGAAGTTAGGAAGAAGTTCTTCCCCATGAGGGTGGTGAGACCCTGGCACAGGTTGCCCAGAGGGGTGGTGGAAGCCCCATCCCTGGAAGTTTAAAGACCAGGCTGGATGGGGCTTGGAAAAACCTGATCTGGTGGGAGGTGTCCCTGCCCATGGCAAGGGGGTTGGAACTGGATGATCTTTATGTTCCCTTCCAACCCTAAAAATTCTCTGATTCTATGGGAAGCAAATTTCCTGATTCCCAGGGAATAGGAATCCCCCTTCAGACCCTGCCATTGGGTGCTGATGATCTCTCATGTCCCATGGGATGAGCTCTCCAGGTACCACTGAACCCCTCTGTCTGAACAGCCACAGCCTCTGTGATGTTTCTGCCTGCAATGGCTCCTTCAAAGCCAGCTTGCTGCCAACCCATCCTTGCAATCTGGAAGCTGAATGTCCCTATGTCACCTAAAAGGATCATTATCCTTTAAGTGAGGCAGTCTTCTCCCTTTGTCAAAAAAAACCAAACAACATTGCTCAATTTCATCTACAAATCCCCACTTCAATCACAACGTGTGACTCCCTCCTGCCCAGGCTAGTGCCCTGCTCATCCCTCTCAGTCCTGTGAGTGATAAAAATATTATTTTATGAGAAAAGGATTATGACTGGAATGTGAGAATCAAGTCACCATAACAATTGATTTTTCCTCTTTCCCTCCTGCCTGGTACCCACCTCTCAGGCTGGGCCTTATAACGTTATTATTAGAAACAAATAAATTCCTCCAATTACAACTTCAACAAGATATTGATTTTTTCTCAAGTCTCCTTCCAAGTGCTGTTCATGCAGTGCTACACAGCTTCCACTTCCTTTTGATATAAAATATTCTCAAACTGATGCTTTCCTCTGGGATGAATCATCTTCCCTGACAAAGCCATTAATAAACCATGAAGCATGGAGGGGACATGGAGGTGAAAGATCAATGAAAGACAGGTTCAGGGGAGAAATCACTGGGGGGTTGTGAAGGATCTGCTGTCATCCTGCATTAAATTTCATCCAGCATGGCAGCAGGATGTCAGAGACTCTGATGGGATGTCCATGTTCACAAGGATGGTTCCAGACTCTACTATCTTCCCTGAAGGTCCATTTGTTTTCTTTCCAGGACACCTACTCCATTTGTCTAGCTCCAGATTGATCTTTTTAAGACAATAGGATTGCCACTTCAACAAGGTGAACCTCTGATTATAGTTTAGATGACTGACATGATGGATCTAGGGATCAGAAAAGGAAGAATTTGGGGTTGTTCAGCCTGGAGAAGAGGAGGCTCCAAGGTGACCTTAGAGCAACCTCCCAATATCTGAAGGGGCTCCAAGAAAGCTGGGGGAGGGCTTTGGACATGGGGGGGTAGGGAGAGGACAAGGGAAATGGGTTAAAACTGAAAGAGGGGAGATTGAGGTTGGACATGAGGAAGAAATTCTTTGATTTGAGGGTGGGGAGAGCCTGGAAGAGGTTGCTCAAGAAATTTGTGGCTGCCCCATCCCTGGAAGCATCTCAGCCCAGGTTGGATGGGGCTTGGAGCAACCTGGGCTGGTGGGAGGTGTCCCTGCCCATGCAGGGGGCTGGAACTGGATGAGCTTTAAGGTTCCTTGCAGTCTTAGGTATTCTATGATTCTTTTCTAATAATAAATAATAGATTGCAAGGAAGCAATTTTCATGCCAACCTGGGTTAAACATTTTAAATATATATATATAGTATATATATATAAAAAAATATACACATATGTGAATATATAAACATACACATATATATATTATATATAAAAATATACTTGAGTATAAGTTGCATCACAAGAGCTTCTCTTCCAAGAAAATGAACATCTAAGTTTTTGTTTAAGAGCATGGAAAATTTAGGTTAGGAATTTAGGTTAGGAATTAGGAAGAAATTCTTTTATTTGAGGGTGGTGAGACCCTGGCACAGGTTGCTCAAGGAAGTTGTGGCTGCCCCATCCCTGGAAATGTTGAAGTCCAGGTTGGATGGGGCTTGGAGCAACCTGGGCTGGTGGGAGGTGTCCCTGCCCATGCAGGGGGGTTGGAACTGGATGAGCTTTAAGGTCCCTTCCAACCCAAACCATTTTTATGATTCTATGATCCATTTTGTATGCATTTGGTTTAGAAAGAGATGTTTTTCCACCCCCTCCAATAGATCCGCTTCAGACTAGAAAACAACAAGAACAACAAAATTCAACAAGAGAAACCACAAATCTCTATCAACATCTCTTTTTCCACCTTAAAGTTTGCCTCAACTATTGGATATATTCCAGGAGAGGGTTGTAATAAAACATTACAATAATTCTTTTAACTTTCTGGCACCATGTAGCCCAATAAATAAATAAATAAACAAATAAAGAAGGTGCTCTCCAGCTATGTGGGAGAAAGTTTTATGGGCAACTTTCTCTGAAAATGTGTCAGCCACCCATGAAATACTCATTTGAAGTCCTGAACATGCTGCTGAATGAAGACATAAGTGCAGAAGGGAAAATGGTCAAAGCAAGCAACATCCAGAATATTTGATTCATGAATTTATAGTGCCACTAAATCACGTTACAAACCTTGAGCTGAGGTTTCAATTCCTTAGCCAAAGGAAGAGGCTTGTTCTACAGCATTTCTTGGAATAAATCAAAGTATTAATGTAAGAGGCATAGGGAACACCAACTGTTTTCTGGGAGCAGAATTTTCTGAAGCTTTTAAGTCTCCTGCCCAGTAACAAAAGTCACATTTTGTTTATCCCAAATTATAGCTGCTGTGATTCAGGGCTTGGATCAAAGCACTCTGTAGTCAACAAGAGTCATTTCACTGACTTTGCTCCTCTTTGTATGAGGCCAATATATGAACACTTTCCATCCTCAGACTGCATTGCAAAGCCTGAAATAATGCTCCCTATTCATCAGATGAAAATGTTCTGTTAAGGGAATGTTACATTTGCCAAGAACAGTCAAAAAGAGGGAAATGCCAGCCTTTGAGATGCCTGCACATTAATAGACAGCCCTGGTGTGAAGTGATTTTTATTAGAGGATCAAACAAAATCCTGCCTGCTGGATAGTTCTTTGTAAACTCCAGTAAGTCCCAATTACAGTTCCTGTGTCATAAATGCAAAGGCTTTTCACCTCTTAGGAAAATATTGCCCTTTTTATAACTTCCATTGGGGAGGTCTTCAGTTTGTTGCCATTTCTGTAAAAATGAAGCTGGAGAGAATGAATTTTTCCTTCTTAAGGAAGCTGGGACTTCCTCTGGATCAGAACTGTGGAATTATAATTTTGTTTTTGTAACCTGCTCCCTCATTGGTGAGGGGCATTGCAACCTCTATTGATGTTTGAGCTCTTGAGGGGCTTCAGCTTTATCACATGAATTTATGGACAAGCAATTAACCTGTCCCTGGGACACTGGATGCTCCTCAAAATGTTTTGTCTTGCATTCCCTTGTGTTGCTTTGGGATTTTGGGTTTTTTTTGTTTGTTTGTTTTTGGTTTGGTTTGGGGTTTTTGTGATTTTTTCTTTGTTTTTGTGGTTTTTTTCCCCTTTTCTTTGTCCTGTGCAATCTTTTTCAGACTTGGATTTTTGGGGATAGTTCTACTTTTGCAGAGCAATCCCTTTGGCTGCCCAGATCCACGTCATGGAGTTCTTTCTGCCTAAGTAGAAGTCTTTAATACCTATATAGCAAAAGCTTAGGAGCAACTCATGTTTTAGAGAACTAAAATAAGAGCATAAAGCATGATCAGCTTTTACTGGATGAGAAAAAATGCTTTTGGGTGAGCATGGAACAAATGCAGAAAGAGTTCAGCAGGCTGGGTACTAGCCAGTAAGCAGGAGACAGTAATTTCCCTTTGTATTTCTACTTTTACAACCTTTTATTGAAATATTTAGTAAGCTTTTCTTTCTTGATTTAAGTTTTCAAGGGGCCAAGCTTCCAGCTCACAAGGTTTCAAGCTTCCAGCTCTTGGGATTTCTATGGTGACCCCTTCTTAGAGTCATGAAGTCTCTTCTCCCACTTCAGAGAAGTAACTTTGGAGTTGCTGACACAGTTTTTAGCCCAGCTGTGTAAAACTGACTCCTCATTACTTTTTTTTACATCACTCAGCAGTTGCTTCACGTACACAACAGGCAACAGACAGGGCAGAGATGACACAGAACAGCTCCAGCTCTACCAAGGCAACCAATGCCTACTGAGAAAGCAGGACCATGAAGTGTTGAAACCCCCTGATGAGACCCCCAAAAAGTGCTTCAGAAGCCTGGCTCTGAAGACACCCAAACCATCCCCAGAATCCTGCTTGAACCACAGGGAGCTGGGTCCTCACATCATGGCCATAGCCTGGGCTTTGGTGGTCATTGCCTGGTTGATACCAAGATACCCACAGACTTCCTGGTGTGGAAAAAAGGGAATTTCAGCAGTTGTTACTCCCAGGGTATCTTCTCTTGTTTGGGTATGGTAGTAAGTGTTCAATAAGAGGTAAAAAATAATGATAATCTGTTGATGTATGTTGGGTTCTCACTCTAACTCCTCTCTACTTGCAGATCCTGGTTTTATTCTTCCATTACCCCATGCTTTTAGGGTCATCCATGGGCTCTAATCTGTCAATGGCAGATTATAGAAACCTTCTCATATTGTAACAACCTCCCAATATCTGCTGGGGCTACAAGAAAGCTGGGGGAGGGCTTTGGACATGGGGATGTAGTGAGAGGACAAGGGAAATGGGTTAAAACTGAAAGAAGGGAGATTTAGGTTAGGAATTAGGAAGAAATTCTTTGATTTGAGGGTGGTGAGACCCTGGAAGAGGTTGCCCAAGGAAGTTGTGGCTGCCCCATCCCTGGAAATGTTGAAGTCCAGGTTGGATGGGGCTTGGAGCCACCTGGGCTGGTGGGAGGTGTCCCTGCCCATGCAGAGGGATTGGAAATGGGTGAGCTTTAAGATCCCTTCCAACCCAAACCATTCTATTATTCTCTGATAAATGGCTTGGGGGTGGGAGGAATAGGGAAAGGAGGCATTAAAACCTGAGTTTTTAGGTGAACTGAGCCTGCATTGGGTTCTTCAGCTGTGAATCAGTGCTGATGGTAACAATCTGGTCTGAAGAGCTGGCACACGTTAGTGAAAAGGAACTATTTAAGAAAAGGAACTATTTAAGAAGGACAGCAGGGTTTACCCTCATGAACATTCATTATAAAACCTTAGTTAGACCCAGATTCACAAACCCATCTTTGTTTGATGCCCCATTCTCTCCTTGATCAGGCTGAGAACAAGAAAAAAGCTTGAGGTAGTGCCTGTCCTTAGCAAAGTCATCCCTGACAGTCCTTCTCATTTTCCAGCATTCTATGAAATTGAATATTTCCAGCAATAACTGTTTTTATAACTAGCAAAAAAATATACTGGGACTCCTGCCATTTTTCCTTTCTCTCCCTTGATCCATTTCTCACTTTTTCATCCCTTTATTTTGAGAGCTCACTATTAAAATAGTTAATAAGGAGGAATATAGTAGCCTGCTGCTGATGTCTTAAAGTCTACGTAAGCAACACTTGCACAGAGTGGAGTTAAGTGTCAGGCTGATGGTTTTTATTGCAGCTGTGTAAGAATGCTATTAACTTCTCTTTGTACTTTTTATTTCCAAGCCATTATTGTATACATTTCAGCTAAGCCAAGAAAATTATGAGCCTCTTCTTAACTTGTCCCTGGAAACCTGCCAGTGAATAGGAAAGCTGTGATAAGGGCACTGTCATCTTTCAGAAGAGCTTCTGAGAAGGGAAAAAGGCAACTTGCAGACAGGCTGATACCAGGGAAGAGGTGGAAATGTGGGGAGTTGTCTGTCTTGCTGTTTGCAGGATGGGAAACAAGGTTTTGATGGGTACCTGGAGGAAAGACTTTGGGATGGAGGCTTAGAAAAGGTGGAAGAGATTGATCCAGGATGAAAGGATCATGGGATGAAGCTGGAACAGCCAGGCAAGGTGATGAGAAGCTGACCCTCAGTTCTTGCAGTTCCTAATCTTGTAGCCATGAAGAGAAAGTGTGTTCAGACATGGAGTAAGGACATGGAGTAAGGATCCCATTAGGCTGCACCCTTATCAGCCTTGATTCCTTCTTCTGCTGCCACGAGTCCAAATATCACCTCCCACATAGACATTTTAATTCATGTATTAGAGAAATTTCATCCTTTTTTTTGGATAGTTGGCCCACCAGGAATCTTTCTCCTCTCCCATATTTGTGAAGCTTCCTTGCCCAGAGGAAACTTCACAGATTCCACTACTGGTAGCAGAAATATCTGGAGACCTAACAGGGAACAGGGAATTTAACAGGGAACAGGATATTCCTGTTCTGGGTCTTGTCCCCCTTAAAGATTTTACCATCCAATGCCACTCAGAAAGAGGAGGTGAAGAAGATGATGGGGCAGACCAGTAGAAGAATGGTAGAGGTGGAAAAGCATTTTTTCAGTGACATGAATTGAAATCTGTACCTCAGTTTCAAGTCTGATTTCACCCTCTGGACTTCATGCCCTTGTCTAGGGCAGCTAAAGGAGTTTTGGCTCCTTCTGAAGGCAATGAAGAGCCTTGGGAGCCTGAGTAGTCCATTGGGTAGATATTTCTCTCAGCTGTGAAGAGAGGGAGTTTATCATAGGATTATTAAAGTTGGAAAAGACCCCTGAGATCATCAAGTCCAACTGTAAACTCAACACCACCAGCCTGGTAAGTGATGGCTTTGACTCATGGTGCTTGGAGGTAGATGTGGTGGATACCCAGGTCCACTTTTTCTTCCCCAAATCCATGTCTGTTAACCATATTTTATATTATATTTCTTCTTTCAGAGGAAGTCTTCTCTTCTAT
Source organism: Heliangelus exortis (assembly GCF_036169615.1). NCBI lineage: Eukaryota > Metazoa > Chordata > Aves > Apodiformes > Trochilidae > Heliangelus > Heliangelus exortis. The sequence continues at coordinate 149,511,711 of NC_092423.1, read as the reverse complement.
TGCCCTTTGGACCTCATCCTATTTGTGGAAGTTTTTATGGGCATTTTTTTCCCCCCATCTCCTCCCCTAGCCATCCTACCAGACCTTTATATCAAACAGAACTCTCTCCAATTAAGATATAAAGTTAAGGCTTAGTGGCAAAATTATTATTATTATCACCAGCACAGTTTCTGACTCATAAAACTGCAACAACTTCTCTGCTTCGTGTCAAGAGGGGGTAATTAACCAAGATCATCTGGAGCACCAGGTGGTGATTCAATCAAAACAGGAGCCACTATAGCAGAGCTCAAGGGCCCACTGGACAGTGCTGTGTATTTCACAGGCCATGAAATACATCCAATGTTGGTTTTATCCCCCAGTAAGCTAGGAAGTTGTTTTTAATAGGGCTTTAAATATTTTTTTAATTGGCATTTCATTTTTCTCTAGCAAATATGCAAAGAAGCCAGGACAGAATGGGACAGGATGACTTTTACTGCCAGCATCCTTCTCCTGGGACCACAGGGAGAATGCCAATCCCAACCTTCTGTATGGAACTGAGGGAGCAGGAGGAACTGGATGGAGGTAATTGTGGAATATTATAGGAAGCTGAGGTCTTGTGAGATTGCTCTGCCCATGGATGGATGCAGGAGGAAAGCACAGAACTGAGTAAGAGTGGGGCTGACTTCCAGTTTCCCAGACTGGGAAGCCCAGTAGGGCTGCACTCCTAGAGCACGATGCAAAAGTTGGGTGATAATTTTGTTCTCTTGCCTAAACCTACCTGGCATCCTTTTATTTTACTTCTTTTATTTTTTTTTTTTCCACAACAGAACCTGTTTCTACTGTATTGAACTCTACCTTGATACTTCTTGCCTGTGAGGGTGGTGAAACACTGGAATACGTTGCCCAGGGAAGCTGTGGATGCTCCACATCCCTGGGAATATTGGCTGGGGCTTGGAGGAACCTGGTTTAGTGGAAAGTGGCCCTGGTCATAGCAGGGGGGTTGGATCTACATGATCTTGAAGGTCCCTTCCAACACAAACCATTCTGTGATTCTTCTGAAACCACATCTGATTCTGGGGTCTGATTTTATGGTACAGAAATAATCTGTTGCAGCACAATTCATTTTCCATATGGTTCTGGCACCTTCTTTCCTTGAAAGCTGACCATGGTTATTATTACTCAGAGCCAGATGCAAAACCACCTGTGAACTACTTGATTTCTGAAGTTTTATTTCCACAAAAATTAAAGACATTCCTTCTCTCTGTTGACCATGAAATGGGTCTCCACAAATTTCAGGCTCAACCCACGCTCCTGCCAAGACTTTTTTCTCTCAGCCACTCAGGACTCACATGGATGAACAGAACTTTAAATACTGATTCATTTTCCTCCCACAGCTCAAACCTTCATCTCCCCAATCATTCATTTATACCTAAGTCTAACACCCAGCTCAGCTGCCACCTCTGAAACCTGGTTGACTGGTGTATGCTTTGAAAATTCCCTTTTTTTCTCAGGATCACAAGAGGAAAAGGGATTTAATTATGTGGTAGAGGGACTATGAGATGCCAGCAGAATAATTTCCATGGCCATCTTTTTCTTGTATTTTTAAATGCAAATGGTACTAGCTTAAACTTTGCAGGTATGTTGTAAAAAAAGTGCTGAAAACAAAGGTTAAAGGGTCTATGAGACAAAGCAAATATTGCTGCTACATGATAGCCATTTTTCCTAGGTAAAAACAGACCCCCGAAAACTCTCATTCCACATGGATTCCCATCTTCTGTATAAATTTGGATGTACTCAAGAATCTCCCATCTTGGACAATCAAGAGCACGTGAGACACAGGTTAAGCTGATGAGCTGGGGCCATGATCCTCTGGTTTGGTGCCTGGGGGACAGGAGATATCCCTAGGATATCTTGTTTGCTTTTTGATGACCTGGATCATGCCCAGACTGTCTCATCAGACTGACTTTAAGAATCATAGAATCATAGAATTGGCTGGGTTGGAAGGGACCTCTGAGACCATCAAGTCCAACCCTTGATCCACCGGTGCGGTTGCTACACCATGGCACTGAGTGCCACATCCAGGCTCTTTTGAAATATCTCCAGGGACAGAGAGTCCACCACTTCCCTGGGCAGCCCATTCCAATGTCTGATCACCCTCTCCATAAAGAAATTCTTTCTAATGTCCAACCTAAACCTCCCCTGGCACAACTTACGTCCATGCCTTCTTCTCTTGTTGAAAGATGTCTGGGAAAAGAGACCAACCTCCCCTGGCTCCATCCTCCTTTCAGGGAGTTGGAGAGAGTGATGAGGTCTCCCCTGAGCCTCCTCTTCTCCAGCCTCAACACCCCCAGCTCTCTCAGCCTCTCTTCATAGGGCCTGTGCTCGAGTCCCTTCACCAGCCCAGTTGCCTCCTTTGGACCTGCTCCAGCACCTCAATTTCCAAATCCTTCCTGAGCTGAGGGGCCCAGAACTGGACACAGGACTCAAGCTGTGGCCTCCCCAGGGCTGAGCACAGGGGCAGAATCCCTTCCCTGGACCTGCTGGCCACGCTGTTCCTGAGCCAGGCCAGGATGCCATTGGCCTTCTTGGCCACCTGGGCACACTGCTGGCTCATGGTCACCTTCCTGGCAATCCAGACTCCCAGGTCCCTTTCTGCCTGGCTGCTCTCAGCCACTCTGTGCCCAGCCTGGAGCTCCCCATGGGGTTGTTGTGGCCAAAGTGCAGGACCCAGCACTTGGAATGTTGAACCTCATCCCGTTGGAATCAGCCCAACTCTCCAGTCTGTCCAGGTCCCTCTGCAGAGCCCTCCTGCCTTCCAGCTGATCCACACTTCCCCCCAGCTTGGTGTCATCTGCAAATTTGCTGATGATGGACTCAATCCCCTCATCTAAATCATCAGTAAAGATATTAAACAGAACTGGGCCCAACACTGATCCCTGGGGGACACCACTGGTGAGCGGCCTCCAACTGGATCAGCACCGTTCAGCACCACTCTCTGGGCCCGGCCCTCCAGCCAGTTCCTAACCCAGCACAGGGTGCTCCTGTCCAGGCTGTGGGCTGACAGCTTTCTCAGGAGAATGCTGTGGGAGACGGTGTCGAAGGCTTTGCTGAAGTCCAGGTAGAACACATCCACAGCCTTCCCCTCATCCACCAGGTGGGTCACCCGATCTTAAAAGGAGATCAGGTTGGTCAGGCAGGACCTGCCCTTTCTAAACCCGTGCTGGCTGGGTCTGATTCCTTGCCCATCCTGCAGGTGCTGTGTGATTGCACTGAGGATGATCTGTTCCATAACCCTGCCAGGCACTGAGGTCAGGCTGACAGGCCTGGAGTTTCCTGGGTCCTCTTTCCGGCCCTTTTTGTGGATTGGACTGACATTCGCCAACTTCCAGTCATCTGGGATGTCCCCAGTGAGCCAGGACTGTTGGTAGATGATAGAGAGAGGCTTGGCGAGCTCTTCTGCCAGCTCTCTCATCACCCTTGAAGTTACTTCTTCCCTTGAAGAAGTAACCCATCAGCAGCATCAGAGCACTTTGATAGTGCTGGTGGCATTTTAATGATTGTTAAGTCTGAGGTAAGATGAAGTTACAGCACATGAAACATTCAGATAAAAACACCACAGTTATGAGGGTTTATATGAACACAGGTTTTAAAAAAAGTAGAAAAAATTAAAATGTATCAACTTTGTAGCATCAAAACAGATCCCAGAGGGATGCAGCTTTTGCCCTCTAATGAATGAGCAGAGGAACCAGGAAAGTCTGCAGGGTTTCTGGAGGACTGTCACCTCCTTTGCTATTTTTGTGATCTGGCATAATGAAACTTCCTTTTTCTGCCTTTATCTGGGGATTATATTGATTTAAAACTTCTCTTCCTGAAGATTTTAAAGTTGAATGGCTTTCTGTTCCCTTGCAGTGGTAGAAATGATGATGTCCCTTGGTAGGGGTGAAAAGAAGTTACCAGCTGCCTGGGGATTAATCTGCTCAGGTATTTACCCAAAGCAGCGAGAAAATCCCAGAATTATAAAGTGTTTTGAGTTGGAAAGGATCCTAAAGATCATCCACTTCCAAACTCATATCCACAGACATATTCCACAAGACCAAGTTGTTCCAAGCTCCATTCAACCTGACCTTGAACACTTCCAGGAGGGAACATTCACAACTCCTAGGAGCAACCTGTGCCTATAAAGTGGAGTAGAGAGGTAAAAAAAGCCTCCTTTGACCTTCTGGCCACCCTTCTTTTGATGCAGCCCAGGACACAGTTTGTTTCTGGGCTGTCAGAGCCCAGCACCAACTCCTGTTGAGCTTCTCATGAACCAACACCCCAATTCCTTTGCCTCAGGGCTGTTCTCAATCCATCCTCTGTCCAGTGTTTATCTGTGCTTGGAATTGCCCAACCCATGTGCAGGATCTTGGACTTGATCTTTTTGAACTTCATGCAGTTTTTAGTAGTTTATCTCAAGCCTGTCAAGGATCCTCTGCATGACAACCCTTCCTTCCATCATGGCTACTGCACCACACAAAAAGTTTTTCTCCAAAATGAAAGGAAACACCATTCCTGACCTGCTGCAGCAATAGTCAAAATTCTGGGAAGTTTAGCCATAGAGTGAAGTTTTATTCTGTGTTTTACCACAGAATCACAGAATGTTTAGGTTGGAAGAGACCTCCAAGCTCATCCATCCCAACCTTTGACCAACACCACAGTCAACTCCTAAACCATGTCCTTAAGGACCAGCTCCAAATGCCTTTTAAATGCCTCCAGGGATGGTGACTCCCCCACTGTCCTGGGCCATTCCAGTGCCTGACAACCCTCTCAGTGAAAAAATTTCCTAATATCAGCCTAAACCTCCCCTGGAGCAGCTTCCATCCATTCCCTCTGGTCCTATCTCATTCCAATAAGGAGTAGAGGCTGTTTCCCTGCTCACTCCAACCTCCTTTGAGGTAAAGATAAGGTCTCCTCTCAGCCTCTTCTTCTCCAGACCAAACACCCTCAGCTCCCTCAGCCTTTACTTATAGGATTTGTGCTCCAGACCCTTAATAATCTTTGTTGTCCTTCTCTGGACACCTCCAGCACTTCTCTGTCCTTCCTATAGTGAGGTGCCCAGAACTGAACACAGGACTCAAGATGTGGCCTCCCCAGAGCTCAATACAGAGGGATGACCACCCCAATATTCCTGCTGGCCACTGAATTCCATTGGATTCTCTGGCCAGCCAGGATTCCACTGGCCTTCTTTGCCACCTGTAAACACTGCTGACTCATATTAAGTCAACTATCAACCAACACCCCCAGGTCCCTTTCCAAAATAGAGCTCCCCAAGTCTGTAGCTCACCATGGGGTTGTTATGACCCAGGTGTAAGACCTGGCATTTGGCCTTCTTAAATCTCCTACAATTAACCTTGGCCCATTGGTCCAACCTCTCTAAATCCTGCTGCAAGGCTTCCCTACCCTCCAGCAGATGGACACAGCCACCTGGTTGGGTGTCACCTGCATTATGGGCACCTGAAGACTGAAATTGTGCCCTGTGTTCACTGCAGCCCTGAATAAGCTGTTTTGTAGAATTTATCCCCAGGGTTATTCAGGGAAAGAAGGGGAAGTTGATATTATCCCTGATAATAGTAAAAAAAAGGTGGCTGCCACTTTAGATGAGGGGATTGAGTCCATCATCAGCAAATTCGCAGATGACACTAAGCTGGGGGGGAGTGTGGATCAGCTGGAAGGCAGGAGGGCTCTGCAGAGGGACCTGGACAGACTGGAGAGTTGGGCTGATCCCAACGGGATGAGGTTCAACATTCCAAGTGCCGGGTCCTGCACTTTGGCCACAACAACCCCATGGGGAGCTCCAGGCTGGGCACAGAGTGGCTGAGAGCAGCCAGGCAGAGAGGGAGCTGGGAGTCTGGATTGACAGGAAGCTGACCATGAGCCAGCAGTGTGCCCAGGTGGCCAAGAAGGCCAATGGCATCCTGGGCTGGCTCAGGAACAGCGTGGCCAGCAGGTCCAGGGAAGGGATTCTGCCCCTGTGCTCAGCCCTGGGGAGGCCACAGCTTGAGTCCTGTGTCCAGTTCTGGGCCCCTCAGCTCAGGAAGGAGATTGAGGTGCTGGAGCAGGTCCAGAGAAGAGCAAGGAGGCTGGGAAGGGATCCAGCACAAGTCCTGTGAGGAAGGGCTGAGGGAGCTGGGGGTGTTGAGGCTGGAGAAGAGGAGGCTCAGGGGAGACCTCATCACTCTCTCCAACTCCCTGAAAGGAGGTTGGAGCCAGGGGGGGGTTGGGCTCTTTTCCCAGGCAACTCTCAGCAAGACAAGAGGGCACAAGAGGTCTCAAGTTGTGCCAGGGGAGGTTTAGGTTGGACATTAGAAAGAATTTCTTTAGGGAGAGGGTGATCAGCCATTGGAATGGGCTGCCCAGGGAAGGGGTGGATTCTCCATCCCTGGAGATATTTCAAAAGAGCCTGGATGTGGCACTCAGTGCCATGGGCTGGGAACTGCAGTGGGAGTGGATCAAGGGTTGGACTTGATGAGCTCTGAGGTCCCTTCCAACCCAGCCAATTCTATGATTTTATGATTCTATGATTCTACGTCTGCTCCTGAGCTGAGCTGTGACTTCCACACCAACCATTTCACCCTTCCCGGGTTTGACTTTGCTCTTTCCTCACCACACTTTGTTAATTGCTTTGAAAGCTGAGATGAAAGGAGCTACCTGGCTGCAAGCTGTCACTGATGATTTATATCATGTGTTAAGTGCATTGGCTTTTAACTCTGTGCAGCAGCCTCCCCACCACTCCTCCCACCTTCACCCACAGGCAGTAACTTGGCAGCTGGGAGAGTGACTTTTACAAAGTACCCTTGGTATCACAATGGTTTCATCAGCTCTCAGGGATGGCAAACTGGTAATTGAGTTTTGTCTGCTCTCTCCTGTTCCCAGGTTACCTTAGTGCCCCTCTCACCCTGGCATTTCCCTCTCAGAAGAGCATCAGCTGGGAATAGAGGCCAAAGTCTTGTGAGGGTATCTGCTTCCATCAGCACCACTAATTATGGCCATCACACAGGGGGGTTAATTTGCTCAGGTATTTACCCAAGAGTTATTCCAGGTGGTAATCAGTCTCCCAGGGCATTTTCTGTAGGATCTATTCCTTGAGCTAAGCCAGAGCTGTCCTATTGCCCTCTTTTGGGGCAACCCCAAACACAGATGTAGGCTGGGCAGAGAGTGGAATGGGAAGAGTTCTGAGGAAAAGAACTTGGGGGATGCTGGTTGATGAGAAGCTCAGCATGAGCTGACCACATGGATTTGCAGCCCAGAAGGACATGGACTGTTGGAGTGAGATGAGAGAAAGGCCACAAAGATCACAAGAAAGCTGGAGCACCCCTCCTGTGGCTGAGAGGATCAGGGATACTCAGACTGGAGAAGAAAAGGCTCAGTTGTGGGTTGTGGCTGCCCCATCACTGCTGAAGCCCAGGTTGGATGGGGAGCAACCTGATCTAGTGGGAGATGTCCCTACCCATGAAGGGGGGTTAAAACTCGATGGTTTTTAAGGTTTCTTCCAATCTAAACCATTCTATAATTCTGTGATATGACCCAGAAGAGCCACACCAGGGATCTGCTGATTGTACATGGTGAGGAAACCAGGCACAGATGATTCAATGCACTGGGAATCAAAAGAGTTAAGAGCTCTGGAAGAGTCTAAATAAGCAGGACTCATCTAGATCCCTGCAGGGCATTGATGTGCAAGAAATGATTTTGTTGAAGCATATTTCATCTCCCATTAAGAGAAATGAGTCACAGCTTTACTGTGTAATCGTTTGTACCTCCTTGGTACATCCAGGCTGATGGGTATTTCAATGTTCAGTTTATCTAGTGAGCAGTTAAAGTCTCATTTACATCTGCACACGAGATTAAAATGTTGGATGGATTAATTTTAAAAAGCTGCTGCCTTTCAGAGAAAGCAGCACTTGCTGCTTGGATATGCACTGGACACATTGGAGAACATTTCTCCTTGCAAAGAGAGAGGCACTGCCATGAAACTCAATAAAACCTCTCTGCTTTGCTCAGGACACTTATTGCAGGTGATAAATGTTTTCACCACCTCTTCCAGGTAAAGATAAAGCTGATTGCATGACCTCATTCCAGGGCAACTCTAACTACTGCAAGATGTAGAGTCTATCATCCACATCAGACCCCAACTGGGTCCAGTTCTGGAGTCCCCAGCACCAGAAGGACACAGAGCTCCTGGGACATGTCCAGAGGAGCCACTGAAATGCTCAGAGGGTTGGAGCAGCTCCCTGGGAAGCCAGGCTGAGGGATTGGGGTTGTTCAGCCTGGAGAAGAGGAGGCTCCAAGGTGACCTTAGAGCAACCTCCCAATATCTGAAGGGGCTCCAAGAAAGCTGGGGGAGGGCTTTGGACATGGGGGGGTAGGGAGAGGACAAGGGAAATGGGTTAAAACTTGGAGAGGGGAAATTTAGGTTGGACATGAGGAAGAAATTCTTTAGTTTGAGGGTGTTGAGACCCTGGAAGAGGTTGCCCAAGGAAGTTGTGGCTGCCCCCCCCATTCCTGGTAGTGTCTCAGGTCAGGTTGGATGGGGCTTGGAGCAACCTGGGCTGGTGGGAGGTGTCCCTGCCCATGACAGAGGGGTTGGAACTGCGTGAGCTTTAAGATCCCTTCCAACCCAAACCATTCTATGATTCTCTGATAAATGGCTTGGGGATGGGAGGAACAGGGGACGGAGACACTAAAACCTGAGTTTTTAGGTGAACTGAGCCTGCATTGGGTTCTTCAGCTGTAAATCAGTGCTGATGGTAACAATCTGGTCTGATGAGCTGGCACACATCAGTGAAAAGGAGCTATTTAAGAAAAGGAACTATTTAAGAAAAGGAGCTATTTAAGAAAAGGCACTATTTAAGAAAAAGAACTATTTAAGAAAAGGCACTATTTAAGAAGGACAGCAGGGTTTACCCTCATGAACATTCATTATAAAACCTTAGTTAGACCCAGACTCACAAACCCATCTTTGTTTGATGCCCCATTCTCTCCTTGATCAGGCTGAGAACAAGAAAAAAGCTTGAGGTAGTGCCTGTCCTTAGCAAAGTCATCCCTAACAGTCCTTCTCATTTTCCAGCATTCTATGAAATTGAATATTTCCAGCAATAACTCTTTTTCTAATTAGCAAAAAAATATCCTGGAATTCCTGCCATTCCTGGGCTGGTGGGAGGTGTCCCTGCCCATGCAGGGGGTTGGAACTGGATGAGCTTTAAGGTTCCTTCCAACCTTAGGTATTCTATGATTTTTTGTATGATAAATTTCAAGAAAGCAATTTTTATGCCAACCTGGGTTAAAAATTATATATATATGCATATATATATATATATATATGTATATACATGCATTCAATATACATATATATATACATATATTCAATATAGATATTTATATGAATATATAAATATATACATATATATACACATGTTATATATATAAATATAGTTGAGTATAAGTTGCAGCACAAGAGCTTCTCTTCCAATCAAATTAATGTCTAAGTTTGTGTTTAAGAGCATGGAAAATGCTCCTAGCAAAGCTGGGATTGAGTTGGGTGGAGGATCCCCAGGCAGAACCTGTTTGTGCAAGAAAACATGGAGACCTGTCAGCAGTGAAATGGGAGGTGGGAAAAAGGCAGGTTTTTTTGTTGCAAAAAAATAAAAATAAAAAAATAATATTGGGCAAGGTTATTTTTATATGCTGCAACACTCAGTGGAGCTGTGCCCAGAGAAAACATAAAAACTCCATTTGCAGGGCAGGAATGACTCCGTGCTTTGTCAGTGGAGCAAGGAGGAAAAAAATAAGAAGAAAAATATACATGGGAACAGAATAATAATAAAAATAATTTTATTACAACCTGAGGTGGAAAAACAAGTTTCAACATAAACTGATATTCAGTTTGAAGCCACCCATTTCTGAAGCTCTGGAAGATTGCTGTTATTTCTATTATTTTGCATTTTTGACACCATTTGTAAGACCCTGAAATTTCTTTTCTGGTTGGTGGTTTCCTAGCAGTAATTATTGGGCTATGTTCATGTTTCCATGTAAAAACACAAAACTGCACACAAAAAAAAGAGACTGAGCCCATGTACTCTTTCAAAAATTCTGTATATAGTCCTGTGTATTAAATATATATTAATTTATATTACTTATTATGACTACATATATATAATTAAGTATATATAATAAATATATATACTTAAAATATATTTTTTTCTGAGACTGACAACACGTCACAGCCTCCCCTCCATCAAGAGAAGTTTAAATCATTTTTCACTCTGCAGGCTGAGCAGTTTCAGGGCACAAAGGGACCTGGATGAAAAATGTTCCTTCCCTTTGAGTCACTAGAATTCTGCTACAGTATTTTACAAAGGTTTTTCTCCTGCTGGTAAATCCAGGTAAAATGTTGTCCTGGTTGAGTATCAAGTAGAGGCAGCTGTCTGATGGGTCTGGGAATGATGCCTCTGACTATCAAACTCTGGGTGTTTTAGGCATTAATTTGGCACGTGGAAGCTGAGGGATTTTTTAAGAAGTCCAAAGAGAGTCTGAAAGAATTGGGGAGGTTGAAGAAAGACCTTGCTGCTCCCTACAACTACCTGAAAAAACCTTGTAGTGAGGTGGGTGTTGGCCTCTTCTCCCCAGTGACCTGCGACAGGACAAGAGGAAATAGGTTGAAGTTGCACCAGGGGAGGTTCAGATCAGATATTAGGGAAAAAATGTTCAGTAGAAGAGTGGTGAAGCATTGGAAAAGGTTGCCCAAAGAGGTGGTGGAGTTTCCATCCCAAGGGGGTATCCAAAAAAAAGGTAGACATGGCATTTCAGGATGGTCACGTGGTGTAGTGGTTACGTGGTGTAGGACTGATGGTTGGACTCAATAATAATGAAGGTCCTTTCCAATCATGATAATTCCATGATTCTATGAATATAATGCTTCACCTACTTGTCCTGGTTTGGGCCAGGATAAAGGGGATTTTCTGTCTTGGACTTTTGCTTTCAGCTGAGTCTCTTGGAAGGAGCTGCACTTGCTGAAATGAACAGCAAGTTTCTCAGGCAGTGTCTGCTGCTGGGACTGATCCCACTCGATGTTTAGAGTTCCAGCTGGAGAATGGGGTGCAGAACCAAGGCCACTGCTCAGCTCTGAGGAACATTTGGCCCTCTGCAAGGAGAAAAGGAGGCAAGAGGTCCCAGCTGCAGCCCTCCTTTGGGGAGGAACAGACAAGAGAAATGGCCAGAAGTGACCAAACAGAGGATTCCATCCCATCCACCTCATCCCCAGGAGAAATTGGAGGGATCACCAGGGTCAAAGCCCTTCCTGCTTCCCTTTCTGCACCCATTCCCTGTTTGCTTGGGCATCCTGGGAGGATTCCATCCCTTCCTCTGCCTGTGCTCCTGCTCCATGCCAGCCTGAATCTGTGTGTTCCTGCCTCCAGCTCCCCACTGCTGCTGAGCCCAGGAGTCCAGCCTGGACTTTCCCAGGGCTGCCCTGCAGCCTGGGTGGGGATGGGAGAGTTCTTGGGGGAAAGGAGGAGGAACCTGGGATCCATTTTCCTGGATATTTGTATAGATTAAGTAATTTTTCCTATTTCTCCTTCCTGTTTCATGAAAGCTGTGTAGTTTAGTTTCCAACCGATCAGTCTCTCTCCCTTATTCTCTCTCCTTCCTTTATCTGGGAAGGGGATTAATAGGGAGCATCTAATATTTGGTTTAATTTCTGGGGCAGTGTTAAACCCTGACACTCCTGTACTTGGTCCATCCCAATCAAATCTCTACCCCCCCAGCTGAACCAAGCTGGGTGCTGGTGAAATGCAGTCACACTTGGTTTGTCTTCATCTGAACTTTGAATCCTAGGTTACCGTATCATGGCAGAACTTTGGAGCTGAGATTATCAGTTGGGTCTTTAGTGGGAAGAAGGGACCATTGACTACCTCCAGACCAGGGGTTTGGGAGGTCTCAGATGATCACTTCATTCCAAGTGGATGGAATAAATAACTTAATCTTAGCAGTGGGATAACACTCTATTTATAAACATTGCTATCGTAGAAATATTAATACCTTTCTAATTAGTAAAATAATATTAATAAGGGTACCCTTCTCTGTTGAAGAACTTAACACAGACAATAAAAGATTTGCTTTTGATATTGGTATCAAGGGTAGGTTTTTTCCATTAAAATATGAGGATGTTTATGCAAAAAAAGCCAAGGACAGACAGTACAAGCCCCTGAGTATGGAAATTGTGTGGCAGCTTGATCCCCTTCTTTCCTTCTAAGGTTTTCAGGATGGGTAGAGAACAGCAGGAAAGTGAAACAAACAAAAAATCTTTTCCCCCTCAAAATAAAACCCAAAAAAACCCAAAGCCAAACCAGAAAAACCCCAAGAAACCAAGCCTGAAATAAAAAATGTGCTTTAGTTATAGCAATGTTAATGGCTTCTTGGTAATAACTTGGGAAATTAATCAGTGTATCGTTTGCAAAACCAGAGCACCACTTTTCTTCCATTCTCACTTTTCTGGGGCTGGGGTCTGTGATGTTATCAACACTCATGTCCAATCTAGTTAAAATTGCAATAACTCTCCAGAAACACTTATTTAAAAAAAAAAAAACAAAACAACCCAGCACAACCCTGCATGTAGATTAAGAGAGGCTGATACCTCTCAAGGTCGTGTAGTTCTTCTCCTGAGTGTTTCTAATTTGCAAGTCAGGAATGTGGATGTGGAGATGAGACTTTCCCCATCCCAGGACTTCTTGATTTCTACTTATGAAAGGGGTTTTCCAGATACATTCATGAATCATCAAGGTTTTTAAAAGGAAAACTTTTCAGTTCATGGTGGAAATTTCCTTCCAGACCACCTTCAGCAAGTCCTACTAATAGGAAACTTGATTTCCTTCCTACTAGATTTTAGGTTGCTCCTGCAAAGGATTAGAAATGTTCTGTTCCCAGAAGCCAAATGGACTGTTTGGTTTGCTTGAAATAAATCCAGTAACCTGAATCCATGCTTATCCATGCAGCAAAATAATCTCAGATTCTGGTATTGTTTCTTTCAGTGGTAATTTTAGGAGGAAAGCGAAGAAAAAATGGATAAAAATAATTTTGCTTAGTTTTCTATGGAACAATAAATACCATCCAAGCCAAAAAGTTAGAATAAAATACATTAAGAGCTGTGGCATTAACATCCTAAATCCACAATGTCCCTGAGCAGGAGACCCTTCTCTGATGTGGCTCAGAATGGGGAAAGAGAGAACATCTTAGCAAATTTTGCTATTTTTGTGCTGAGCCACAGAGAACAGCCAGCAGGTTCCTTTCTCAAGCCATGCTGAAAATACACAGAGTAAAAAGTATCTCCACCTCTCCTGATCAGGAAATGAGAAAAATGACACCAAATTCATAGTATCATAGAATGGTTTGGGTTGGTATCTTAAAAATCATCTCATTCCAGCCTCCTGCATGGAAAGGGAAATCTTCCAGTAGATCAGGTTGCTCCAAGCCCCATCCAACCTGACCTTGAACACTTCATATCCTTCCTTAAAGAAACCTTCAATCCAAACCTCTTTTTTTTCTTTTTTTTTTTTCCTCCCAGGAAGTATTCTCACCTATCCAAGCACCATACTTTCCATGGAAAACTTTTAACTGGGAACAGTCAGTAGCAGAGTAGGGCAAACCCTCTTGCTGAGGACTTGATTGGCACAGACATTAAAAGAAAATGCAAGTCACATAGAATCATAGAATCATAGAATTAGCTGGGTTGGAAGGGACCTCAGAGATCATCAAGTCCAACCCTTGACCCACTGGTGCGGTTGCTAGACCATGGCACTGAGTGCCACATCCAGGCTCTTTTTAAATGTCTCCAGGGATGGAGAATCCACCACCTCACCGGGCAGTCCATTCCATTGCCTGATCACCCTCTCCGTAAAAAAATTCTTTCTGATATCCAGCCTAAATCTCCCCTGGCACAACTTAAGACTGTGTCCTCTTGTCTTGTTGAAAGTCGTCTGGGAAAAGAGACCAACTCCCACCTGGCTCCAACCTCCTTTCAGGGAGTTGTAGAGAGTGATGAGGTCTCCCCTGAGCCTCCTTTTCTCCAGCCTCAACACCCCCAGCTCCCTCAGCCTCTCTTCATAGGGCCTGTGCTCGAGTCCCTTCACCAGCCTGGTTGCCCTCCTTTGGACCTGTTCCAGGACCTCGATATCCTTCCTGAACTGAGGGGCCCAGAACTGGACACAGGACTCAAGCTGTGGCCTCCCCAGGGCTGAGCACAGGGGCAGAATCCCTTCCCTGGACCTGCTGGCCACGCTGTTCCTGATCCAGGCCAGGATGCCATTGGCCTTCTTGGCCACCTGGGCACACTGCTGGCTCATGTTCAGCTTCCTGTCAATCCAGACTCCCAGGTCCCTTTCTGCCTGGCTGCTCTCAGCCACTCTGTGCCCAGCCTGGAGCTCCCCATGGGGTTGTTGTGACCAAAGTGCAGGACCCGGCACTTGGCCTTGTTGAACCTCATCCCGTTGGGATCAGCCCAACTCTCCAGTCTGTCCAGGTCCCTCTGCAGAGCCCTCCTGCCTTCTGGCTGGTCCACACTTCCTCCCAGCTTGGTGTCGTCTGCGAATTTGCTGATGATCTTCAAGGTTCAAGAACATGTGGCACCAAACCAAGGGCCCAGAGCTCATCTCTCAACCCCTCTCTTCTGCTCCATCCACGTTGCTCACAGCCAGATTGGTGACCAGTGATGCCTCAACTTTGGCAGCTGGCTTGAGGCTGAGATGTGGCTCTCAACATGAAGGATGAACAGCTGGGAGGAACTACCCAATATTGGAGACTCCCAAATTGCAGCCTTGAGGATGTTCTGATTTAAATCAGCTTCTTACAGCTGTTCACATCCCCTCCAGCCCCTCAAATGTCCTGTACAAGGAGATTTAATAAGGGAAAACCTGGCTACAGGAAAGGTAGGGAAGTGCACCCTGTGCCCAGACATGAGGCAGCTCAGAGAGTCATGGAAATGTCTCCAGGCTCATTTCTTGAGGAACAGAAGGGAAAAGTTGCAGTTCTGCACCTGCAGTTATTTGCTCTAAACACATTTCTATTGCCAATTAATATGGAAGGAAATTACTCAATTTTGGTTTTGAGTTCATTTTTTTCTTTCAAAGATAAGTAGCAAATGAAAACACAAGATAACCAGCATAAAATAAAACAAAACAAAAAAACCCAAAAGACCCCCAAAATCCCCAAACCCCCCAAACAAAACAACACCACCACCAAAAAAAAAAAAAACCCAACTATACCACATCCTGAAAAGTTAAATGCAACAAAATATCACCATGGCTCAGCTCTGGGTGATATGGAGCTCCTGAGGTTCTTCTCATCTTATCTCTGCAGAAGTGTTACACCACTGGCTTGATACAATCCAGACACTTTTTATTATTATTATTATTATTATTATTATTATTATTATTATTATTATTATTATTATTATTATTTTCAGGCTTTCACTATCTGTATTCACATCAGGCAGATGTAGCTAAAAGCAGGCAAAAAGTGTGAACCAAAATTTGATTTTATAACCAAGATGCTCCTTGATGCTCCTGAGGAAAAACCAGGGACAGAGGAAGGGTGTGGAGTCACTGGGAGAGATGGTGTTGGGTTCCCTCCATGGGGAACTGGGTCTGAACTAATGAACTTTGCAGTTAGAGAAGTTTTTAAGGTTTTTTTCTTTTATTTTTTTGGATCACTCTTAGCATGTCTGGTCTTCATCATCTTGAACCAGCAATGTGGTTCATCAGTCTTGAACCCTCCTGGCCAAGAAGGCAAAAGGCATCCTGGGGTTATTAAGAAGATTTTGACCATCAGGTAGAGTTAAGGTCACCCTCCCCCCTCTACTCTGCCTTAGTGAGGTGACATCTTGAGTTCTGTGTCCAGTTCTGGGTTTTCCACCTCAAGAAAGATAAGAATCTACTGGAAAGAGTCCAGTGGAAGGCTGTGAGGATGCTGGAGGGACTGGAGCATCCAGTAGGTAAAGAAAGGCTGAATCCTGGGTCTGCTTAGCCTGGAGAAGGGAGGACTGAGGAGGGATCTTATCAATGCTTCTAAACATCTGAAGGATGAGTGTCAAGGGGATGGGGCCTGAGTCTTCCACGTGATGCCCAAGGACAGAAAAAGGGGGAATGGGAACAAAACTGGAATGCAGGGAGTTCTATCAAAACATAAGGAGAAACTTCTTTACTTTGAGGGGGTCAGAGTAATGAAGGGGTTGCCCAAATACCTCCTTCTCTGGAGATATTCAAACCCCTCTTGGATGTGATTCTGAGCATCCTGCTCTGGGTGAGCCTCTTTTAGTAGGGCAGTTGCAGCTGATGATCCCCCAGAGGTGCCTTTTACCCCCTACCATGCTGGGATTCAATGCTTCTATGAGCTTTCCTTGAGCATCTTCCACTGTTCACTGTCAGCCTTGGTTTGATTTGTCCAATGTGTCTTTCCTGCTATCCACTGTGCCTTGTACACCAAGTTATTCCCATACTTTACATCCTTCTACTTTGACTTGAGTGCCATTCAGGCTCAGCTTTGTTTGGGAAAGCCTTTTGCAGTTCCACAGGAATCCTTCTGCCACAGAGAAGAAGGAAGAAGAGGCCCTTTGTGCCTTCAGGGATCTGAAGGGTCTAGATGGTTGTAACAAGAATCTTTCTGGGTTTTGCAATAAAAGGCAAGAGATTTATTTTTGGAGGGGAGAAGCTCCTCTGAGTGCACCAAGCAGAACAAATTTTCACCATCACTTGACAAAATCTCCTAAATTAAATTTCAGATTAAAAACCTCATGGAAATTAAAGGGATAATCCATGCATTCAAAACCAAGTAAAGCAGACAACGTGAGGAGCACTCCCTGAAGAGGAAATCACAGCCCCCACGTTGCTAATTTGTGAGTTACTGATACCCTGGTTCAGTGGAGCTGCAAAACCTTCAGATCATAAACCAATTCTCTGTTCTCTAAACCCCCTGATTGCAATGGGAGTTTCATCCCCATTTTATCCACACAGAGATGCTCAGGAAAATGCATCCATGCCAACAGAGTTTAGAATAGACCCACTACCTCCTGTTGCAAAGTTTGCTGTGGCTGTAGATCCACATTTATTTGAATTGTTGTGCTCTGTGCTTCCCCTCCAGGCTGAAGGTTTTTCTATTAAGTTTGCTGGAATGGGATTCACTGTAGAAAACTTGTTTTTTGGCATAAGTACCCTCTCACAAGAGTCTCTGAGTGCCTGCAGGGCACTAGCTAATATTTCCTTCAGTTTAAATATGCTCTGGTTGTGGTAAGGACAAGTTTCAAAAGGTTGTGGGGGTGATGCAGTCTCTGTAATAACTCCAAATGATATTGCTTGAAAGTTGAGCAGGGCAGAGAAAGATCAATCTGCCCAAAGTGGATTTGGCAGGTTGAAAATTAATTCGTGTTCAGCCTCAGAGAGAAAAGATTCTAACAGTGGTGTAACTCTGCCAGAAGTTTTAGGCACCCTAACAAGCTGCCCACATTTTTTCTGGACTGGGAAACCTGGAAACATCCACCCATTGGGTAATTCCTGGAGTTGGCTGTCCAAAAATCATGGAACATGGAAAAGCTGGCTGCAAGGGCAGTGAGTGGCTACATCAAGCTATAATAATGAAATATTATTTTCTGCTTTATCTTATCAAGCACCTTGCTGAGCCCAAAGCCATGGGCATCCCCACCCACCTCACTCCCACCAAAAAGTGACAACATATTCTAGAGCAACCCAATCCAGGACAAATTCCACCTAAATCTGAGTTAATATATAATGGTGAATCCCTGTCCTAAATTTGTCAGCACAGTCCCAGGTTTCTAGCATCATGTCATCCTTTTTCCTTGTGGCATTATTTTGTCTTGACTGCTCATGTAGGGCACAGGAGGGAATAAACTTCCCTACTTCCCTCTTGTGTGGTGGGAATATGAGGTGGGAACATGAGGAATCTGCTTTTGCTGATTCCTGAGTTTGTAATTGTCCTGGTTTGGGCCAGGATAAAGGTGATTTTCTGTCTTGTACTTTTGCTTTTAGCTAAGTCTCTTGTAAGTAGTTGCACTTGCTGAAATGAACAGCAAGTTTCTCAGACAGTGTGTGTTTCTAGGACTGATAACACTTGATGTTTAGAGTTACTGCTAGAGACTGGTGTGCAGAGCCAAGGACACTGCTCAGCTCTGAGGAAAACATCAAGAGGTCCCACCTGCATCCCTCCTTTGGGGAGGAACAGACAAGATAGATGCCAGAATTGACCAAACAGAGTATTCCACCCCATATACCTCATCCTCAGTATAAATTTGAGGGATCACGAGGGCCAAGCCAGATTTCCTGATTTCCAGCTTCCGGCTGCCTGCCCTTCCTGCCTCTCCTGTTTCCCTTTCCTTCATCCCGGCATCCTGGGAGGATTCCATCCCTTCCTCTGCCTGTGCTCCTGATCCATGCCAGCCTGAATCTGTGTGTTCCTGCCTCCAGCTCCCCACTGCTGCTGAGCCCAGGAGTCCAGCCTGGACTTTCCCAGGGCTGCCCTGCAGCCTCGGTGGTGACGTGAGAGCTGTTGGGGGAAAGGGGGAGGAATGTGGTATCCATTTCCTTGTATATTTGTATATATTTATTAATTTTTCCTATTTATCATTACTGTTTCATTAAAGTTGTGTAGTTTAGTTTCCAACCCATAAGTCTCTCTCCCTTATTCTCTTTCCTTTCTTATAAGAGAGGAGAGAGAGATGAATAGAGAGCGTCTGTTATCGGTTTAATTGCCGGGCCAGTGTTAAACCGTGACAGTAATAACGTGTACTTCCAAATTATAATTTCTGCTCTCTCAGGGACTCTGCTTTCATGGAATTATTTTTTTTGGAAAAGACCTTTAAGATCACGGATTCCAACCATTACCAAAGCACATTGCCAAGTCCACCACTAAACCATGGGCCTCAGCACCACATCTACATCTCATTTCAATATCTCCAGGGGAGGTGACTCCTCCATCACCCTGGGCAGCCTCTTCCAGTGCTGAGCAACTCTTTAGGTGAAGAAATTTTTCCTTATATCCAATCTAAACCTCCCCTGGGAAATATGAGGTCACCTCTTTTTGTCCTGTTGATGGTACCAATGAAACACAGATCAACATCCACCTCACTCCAATCTCCTTTCAGGTGGTTGTAGAGAGTGTAAAGTCTCCCCTCAGCCTCCTTGCTCCAGGCTAAACTACCCCAGTCCCTTACCCCACCAGATTCTTTGCCTTTCTTTGGCCACATTTCCCTTCTAACCTTCCCAGCACTTCCCAGAGTGTTTCCCCATTTCAGAATTTCCTGGAGAGAGATGGCAGAGAAGTGGCCTTGCCACTCGAGCTGCTCTATTTTGGTCACATTCTGCTTTGCATTGCTCAGTAAAGATGGTTCAGTGGTCTGTTAAAATTAATTTCATAGTAATTGTTTTAAGACTGACAGCATCCTGTGCTGCTTTGGGTGAGCAATTGTCTTTTCCCTGCTGGGAAATAATTTTGGCATTTCATTTGGAAAAGAAGTAATTAACTGCACGGGTATGCTTAGTTGAGTAAGTCATTACAATCTCTGACTTATGCAAATGAGATTGCAGAAGTCTAATTCCAACTGAGATAACTCCACACGTACATAAACTTTTAATTTCCCCAGTCCAGCAGAAAATTTGTGGGCAAATAAAGGCCATTCGTGGAGTCATTTCTAAATCTCAATTGCAGAGTCAATTTTCAAGGAGCAGAGCTGCTCCAGGAGGTCCCAAGGATCTTTCCTGACACATCATTTAATGGTTAACATGATGCATCCACTGGTTCAGATATCCCTGTGCTCCTTTTCCAGATGCTGTAGCATGAAACGTGCTTCCAGGGGCACCCTCCATGTATTCTGCCTGCCTTAATTATGTTTATTAGGGATATTATGCAGACAGGTGGCCACACTCATGGGTTTCACTAATTTATCATTGGGTTCTAAATAGCTGTCCCAAATTTCATTGTCCCATCAAGTCTAAACAAGTTTATTAATTTCTTTTTCCCTTTGTCATCATCTTCCCACAGCATGTAACATTTTCTCTCCTGGAAAATAATATTATCTTGCAATTTGCTTGGCCAGTTTAAGATAAAGAGATGGATGCAAAGGTTAAATATTCACAAAGACCTAGGAAATAATTTTTCCTGAGAAAATCATCCCAAATATTCTCGTTTATCCTGGGAGTACTTGGGAACTTGGAGAAAAGAATATTTTGGGGACAGATTCCTAGAATAAGGGAGCAGATGTTCCTTCTTTGTTCTCCACAGCTGATGCTGTGTAGGTTCAGAATTAAATCAGATGGTTCCCTTTCTGTTTCCTATTTGGGAGAATTATTTTTTAAAGTACAGGCCTGAATATCTCCAGAAAAATCCCTGAGTTTGGGAAACCCTCTGCTAGCAGGACAAAAGAGTGTTTTTGTCAGGATTGGCATTTTGTCCCCTGGGGTGAAGATTTGATGGGGTTTTCTGCCTCCAGGGTAATAAAGAACTTGCATCCATCTTATCCTCTTGATTGATGAACACAAGTTGAAATACAAGAAGTTTAAGATAAAGAGATGGATGCAAAGGTTAAATATTCACAAAGACCTAGGAAATAATTTTTCCTGAGAAAATCATCCCAAATATTCTCGTTTATCCTGGGAGTACTTGGGAACTTGGAGAAAAGAATATTTTGGGGACAGATTCCTAGAATAAGGGAGCAGATGTTCCTTCTTTGTTCTCCACAGCTGATGCTGTGTAAGCTCAGAATTAAATCAGATGGTTCCCTTTCTGTTTCCTATTTGGGAGAATTATTTTTTAAAATACAGGCCTGAATATCTCTGGAGAAATCCCCAAGTTTGGGAAACCCTCTTCTAGCAGGACAAAAGAGTGTTTTTGTCAGGATTGGCATTTTGTCCCCTGGGGTGAAGATTTGATGGGGTTTTCTGCCTCCAGGGTAATAAGAACTTGCATCCATCTTATCCTCTTGATTGATGAACACAAGTTGAAATACAAGAAGTTTAAGATAAAGAGATGGATGCAAAGGTTAAATATTCACAAAGACCTAGGAAATAATTTTTCCTGAGAAAATCATCCCAAATATTCTCATTTATCCTGGGAGTACTTGGGAACTTGGAGAAAAGAATATTTTGGGGACAGATTCCTAGAATAAGGGAGCAGATGTTCCTTCTTTGTTCTCCACAGCTGATGCTGTGTAGGTTCAGAATTAAATCAGATGGTTCCCTTTCTGTTTCCTATTTGGGAGAATTATTTTTTAAAGTACAGGCCTGAATATCTCCAGAAAAATCCCTGAGTTTGGGAAACCCTCTGCTAGCAGGACAAAAGAGTGTTTCTGTAAGTTTTAACATTTTATCCCCTGGGGTGAAGATTTGATGGGGTTTTCTGCCTCCAGGGTAATAAGAACTTGCATCCATCTTATCCTCTTGATTGATGAACACAAGTTGAAATACAAGAAGTTTAAGATAAAGAGATGGATGCAAAGGTTAAATATTCACAAAGACCTAGGAAATAATTTTTCCTGAGAAAATCATCCCAAATACTCTCGTTTATCCTGGGAGTACTTGGGAACTTGGAGAAAAGAATATTTTGGGGACAGATTCCTAGAATAAGGGAGCAGATGTTCCTTCTTTGTCCTCCACAGCTGATGCTGTGTAAGCTCAGAATTAAATCAGGTGGCTCCCTTTCTGTTTCCTATTTGGGAGAATTATTTTTTAAAATACAGGCCTGAATATCTCTGGAGAAATCCCCAAGTTTGGGAAACCCTCTGCTAGCAGGACAAAAGAGTGTTTTTGTCAGGATTGGCATTTTGTCCCCTGGGGTGAAGATTTGATGGGGTTTTCTGCCTCCAGGGTAATAAAGAACTTGCATCCATCTTATCCTCTTGATTGATGAACACAAGTTGAAATACAAGAAGGGCTGAGCCCTGGGATGGAGGAGGTGGAAAGATGGGGAAGGAGGGAATTGTGGATGGCAGAGATCAAAGCTCAGTTATCTCCTTTGGAGAGCCTCTCTGACAAGCCCAATGAAAGGAGAAATTGTTTTGGAAGCAGGGGGTCAGGGGCTCTGCCCAAGCTGCTGCTTCTTTTAGAGTTCCTGCTGATCTCTGCCTGGCACAGAGGCTCTTGTAGCAGTAGAGAGCTGTTAACAAGAGATGTTTAATCATGTCTGGCTGACAGGGTGATGCCAAGTAGCTTGGCAGCTTGGAAAGCCTTTCTAGACTCCCAGAAGGAAAGGTCTTTGCAGATGCAGAGGTTTAAAAAAAAAAAACAAAAAACCCAAAACATTCATTCCCAGCAGAGGCTACAGACTTGATTTTCAATTTGGACTTCTGAATGGGGCAGATCATCTGCCTTGTGCTTACACATCAAATTCTTGGATCCTGGGCTGCAGCAAAAGAAGCAGAGACAGGAGGTCAAAGGAGAGGATTCTCCCCCTCTGCTCTGCTCTTCTGAGACCCAACCTGGAGTACTGGGTCCAGTTCTGGAGTCCCCAGCACCAGAAGGACACAGAGCTCCTGGGACATGTCCAGAGGAGCCACTGAAATGCTCAGAGAGTTGGAGCAGCTCCCTGGGAAGCCAGGCTGAGGGATTGGGGTTGTTCAGCCTGGAGAAGAGGAGGCTCCAAGGTGACCTTAGAGCAACCTCCCAATATCTGAAGGGGCTCCAAGAAAGCTGGGGGAGGGCTTTGGACATGGGGGGGTAGGGAGAGGACAAGGGAAATGGGTTAAAACTGAAAGAGGGGAGATTGAGGTTGGACATGAGGAAGAAATCCTTTAATTTGAGGGTGGTGAGACCCTGGAAGAGGTTGCCCAGGGAAGTTGTGGCTGTCCCATCCCTGGAAATGTCTCAGGCCAAGGTGGATGGGGTTGGTTAAAGGTCTTTTCTAATCCAAACCATTCTCTGACTCTATGATTCTATAATACACAGGGTAACAGCTCTGAATTGCTTTAGGCTTAGGTAAACAACAGAGGGGAAAAAAATGAACAATAAAACCATCCTTTGACACCAAATGTGACAACTGAGTAGAGGGACCCAGCCTTGCAAAAGGTCAATGCCCATGTCCAGAGCTGAGTCCAAGGCTTCCTCTGCAGCTGGGAGCTAATTACTGAACTCTCATATGGAATCCCTTTCAATATATTATTATTATTATTATTGTTGTTTTAATGGTTGGTATTATTATTGTCATTATTTTTTAAGCTGGATGGAGTAAACATTTAGTTCAAGAGGAGACAACTTAGGGCTGGGTGTCTGCTCCCAGGAGCACTGTGTGTTTCCCTTGGGAAAACCATCCCAGCCTAATTAGCACATTTTTTAACACCAGAGCCAACCATGGCTTACTGAGGGCTGCAGGGCAGAAGGAACAGCAGCATTTAGATGTGACCTTGGTTTTACCACTCCTTTTCTCCTGTCTCTTTGAGGGTCTGAGGTCTGGGAAGGGAATCCAGCATAATGAGACCCTTTCTGGGCTGGAGCAGGGCCTGGGCAGGTAATTCCTGCAAGGTTTGTGTTCTCTTCTCTCAAACAAAGCAAAAGAAAGTGAGAAAATGTCAAGGCTGTTAAGCAGAATTTGTCACTGATAATTCCTTGAAGCCCAGCAGCTGGTTTCACCTTCACTAATTCTTTAATGAAAGTTTTTCAACTCTGTGTCAGGCCAAGAAGGAAAAAAAAAAAAAAAAAAGTTGTTTCTTTGAAACAGAAATGTTTTTGCAAGGTCAAGCTGAGACTGTTGCTGCTTTAATAAATACCTCAAATTGTCTCTGATTAATTCTAAATAAATTTTGGGTGTGATAAGTGATTTTGAGCAAGTGCTGTTGACACATGGAGCTGATTGAGATTAAAGGGAGAAAGAGATGAACAATGAGGTGAGATTAGAAACTCTTTGTCATCCAGATCAGGACCCTGGAGCAGGAGGATGACACAACCATTTGTCAGGGACTGGAGGTGAGAGGAATGAACAAGGATTTACAAGAAGATGGACAGAGTGTTCCTGAGCTGCTCAGGAGGCAAAATCAGTGTAAGGCAGAAGAAAAGTCTCCAGTGGGGCAGCCTGAAATTTATTTGTGCTGGTGGGAAGGGGAAAATGTTGCAAATACTGAAGCAACCATGCTCAGAATGTCTGCAATTGCATGGTAAGAAGGGATAACCAAGGCCAGGTGTGGGATTTGTGTGACCCACTGGGATAAAGTGAGCACAGGGAGTGTTTCTCAGTGTTTTGACTCCAGGGAGAGTCAGGAAAAGTTCAGTGTTCTGGTTTTCTTGCCTGGTGTTGTTGTAACAAGGTTTACAACAGGACCAACCATGGCAATGCCCCAGGAGATCCTTCCAAGACCCCTGATGGTCCAAGCAATGGCCATGGTGAGGGTATTATCCCTCTCTCCATCATTCACAGAATTATACAGGATTATGTCAAGCCCTCAGCACAGCACAGATCTTTCATTTGAGTTGAAAAAGGATGTAGTTACTACCTGGCAGAATAAATACACTGTAGTGAACACCCACATGGGCAAATCCCACTGATATCCTTGACACAAATTCATCAGAGTCAAAGACATTATAGGGGTTGATAGGGAACAGCTATTAAAGAGCAGAAAGGGAACAGAGACAGATGGAGTCAGAGTGGAAGTACCCACAGGGCTGAAGAAGGGGAGGGGAAAGGATGCTGTTGCTTAGAATATTTAAAATAGTCCAGATATATACTGGGAAATGGCTGCAGGGAATGAGTCTTTGCTGCCTCCTTTATTTCAGTGTCCTAGAATTTCTTTCTGGCTCAGATAGCAGGGATTTTTGCATATACAGGAATGTTTCCCTCTGTGAGACAACAGAAAAGGGGTTTTGTTCAGAGTCTGTAGATTTATTTTAATCTGATAGAATTACATAATAATCTATTCCCTTCTCCCATTGCAGAAAATAAATTCCAACAGCTCATTTTGTATGAGTGTCTTAATTAGATGTTTGCCTGTTAGCAGAAGGACTACAGAAATTCCAATCATCCCCATTAAACAGGTGAAAGATGCTTACTAATTATTCCCCCCCCCCCCGGATCTTATATAAAAAATTCTTATGAAAATTTATTATTCTCCAGAGGCAATGATTTATTCAAAAGAAGGAGATGAAATTGTGTGCAGGCAGGGAAGGGGTCTGGGTGAAATTTCTGGGGCTCATATGTTTGCAAATCGTCTCTTCAGAGTGACATAAATAAATATAGCAAAACTCTGAAGAAAATAAAATCACATGAATCATAAATCAAAACAGTGCAGTGGAGCTGCAGAGGACACTGCAAATAGATAGGATAACAGAAGGAAATATTGGCTCAGGCATAAATAGCTCTTAATAAATCATCAGCCAACAGGAGCATCCTAACTGGAGATAATGGCAACAGGAAATGTCTTGCTGGTGGTTGTGCATTCACTGAATACACAGTCTGGAGATCCAGAAAGATGGTGGGAAGGTCTCCAAGTCCTTCTGCATTCAACAATTCTTCATTTTGCCCAGGGGGATTGTGGGGTCTCCATCCCTGGAGACGTTCAAAACCTGCCTGGATGTTTTCCTCTCAAACCAGCTCCAGGGGATCCTTCTCTAGCAGGGGGGGTTTGGACTCAGATTCTCAGAGGTCTCTTCCAACCCTTTAGCATCCTGATGTTCTGTGAACAAGAATACCAATGGCCTGAGAAGAAACCAGAGCTCAGCTGTCCTGGTTTGGGCCAGGATAAAGGGGATTTTCTGTCTTGGACTTTTGCTTTCAGCTGAGTCTCTTGGAAGGAGCTGCACTTGCTGAAATGAACAGCAAGTTTCTCAGGCAGTGTCTGCTGCTGGGACTGATCCCACTCGATGTTTAGAGTTCCAGCTGGAGAATGGGGTGCAGAACCAAGGCCACTGCTCAGCTCTGAGGAACATTCAGCTCTCTGGAAGGAGAAAAGGAGGCAAGAGGTCCCAGCTGCAGCCCTCCTTTGGGGAGGAACAGACAAGAGAAATGGCCAGAATTGACCAAACAGAGGATTCCATCCCATCCACCTCATCCTCAGGAGAAATTGGAGGGATCACCAGGGGCAAAGCCCTTCCTGCTTCCCCTTCTTCCCCTGTGCCTGTTTGCTTGGGCATCCTGGGAGGATTCCATCCCTTCCTCTGCCTGTGCTCCTGATCCATGCCAGCCTGAACCTGTGTGTTCCTGCCTCCAGCTCCCCACTGCTGCTGACCCCAGGAGTCCAGCCTGGACTTTCCCAGGGCTGCCCTGCAGCCTGGGTGGGGATGGGAGAGTTCTTGGGGGAAAGGGGGGAGGAACCTGGGATCCATTTTCCTGGATATTTGTATAGATTTAGTCATTTTTCCTATTTATCATCCCTGTTTCATTAAAGCTGTGTAGTTTAGTTCCCAACCCATCAGTCTCTCTCCCTTCTTCTCTCTCCTTTCTTTATCAGGGAGGGGCATTAATAGAGAGCATCTGGTTTTTGGTTTAATTGCCAGGGCAGTGTTAAACCCTGACAATGTAGCATCAGTAGCATCAGTTCATCTTCAGCCTTGGTCTTGTGAAGACATTGTAGTCCTTCCCTCACTGACTCTGCCAACTCCCTAAGATTGTAAAACTAATTATGATCTTTTTAGCGCTTTCTTTCTCAAGCCAGGAGCTTTTCCCTCACTACTTGCTCTGTGGTGTGCTGGGCTCCATGAGGTTTCACACAGCTCAGGAGTTATCAGAGGTAATCTGAAACCCTGAAGGCATTTTTGTGTTTCCTTGATTCTGCCAAAAGTGATGTGATTGCTGGGCAGAGCCACAGATCAGATTGAGGGCAGTCACCAAACCAGTGCTGCCAACTAAAACACAGGATTACACACTGTTTTTTTTAAGAATACTTCAACTGCATGGAAAACTCACATCCCAGGCACAGGTGGGAGCTTCCTGCTCATCCGTCATCAGGAAACACTGTCAAAATCAACCTAAATTTGAAGAGGAAAATCCCAAAGATGCCATAAATCAAGTAGCTTTTACACAGCTCTTAGTGAACCCCATTTCCTCAGCATCTATATTTTTCTAAAGGTAAGAAACAGCTTGTAAAGACAGAGCCCATATTATCTTGGAGGGGGTTAAAAGAAGGAGAAGATGTAACTAAACTGTCACGACTCCTCATTTCAAAGAGATTGGGAGCAACAGAGGATCTCAGCTTTCAGTTCCATTTTCTTCAGTGGGATCCAACCTGAAATATCCAAGGTAGGAAACAGGAGAAAAAAACATGATATGTAGGATAAGTTCTGCCTTGTGGCTTTTTCTTAGCAGGAACTGCCAGTGGATATTTGTCTCCTGGATGGAGCAGGCAGTCAGAGTAGTTGAAAACTGAGAAAATTGAGAAGGCTTTGGGGAGACCTTATTAGGATGTTCCAGGACTTAAAGAAGGGGTACAAAGAAGATAGAGACTCCCTATTTACAAGGAATCCCATGGAAAAGACAAGGAGCAATGGGCACAAGTTGGTTCTGGGGAGATTCTGGTTGGACACAAGAGGAAAAATTTTCCCTCTGAGGACAGTCAGACATTGGAATGGTCTCCCAGGGGAAGTGGTGGATTCCCCCACTTTGGAAAGTTTTAAATCTCAGCTCGATGGGGTGCTGAGACATCTGATATAAACAATAATATTAAAAGGGTTGGAACAGGTGATCCTTGAGGTCCCTTCCAAGCTGATGTTCTATGATTCTGTGAAAACATTGGGTCTTCTACTCCAAAAGTCAATGAGATGCTGTTGTTGCTATTGTGAAGACAAAACACATGAGATGGAGGGCAGGGAGGAAAAGAAGATGAAAGTCATTTTGCAGTCAGTTTGTTGAAGAAAAACAAAAAACCAGAAAGGAAATAGAGATTAAAACTCCCATACTCAAAAGTTTATCTGCCTTTGATAGAGCTGTCAGTTTCAACACAGCTTTTTTGCTCAACAGAAATGATAAGGTAGGCCATGAATTTTAATAAAACAAACAGCAGCACTAGGACTGATTGGATTGCTTCGGTGTTTCATTTTGTCTGTTAACCTTGAGGAAAAACAGAGTTGGCATTAGTATGTAAATTCAGCTTCAACCCTGGCTGTGAACACAGTGACATTGTTATAGAAAGCAATGCAAGAAGTTACAGCTGATGAATAGCTCCAGTAGTTCAGCTGGTTGGGCTTTTCAGAAAAATATTAGCTCGTGAACAGGCTACTTACTACCATGTTCACTGTGGGGTTTATGACCCCCAAATCAAATGTACATTTAAATACCCAGACATCATTCATCACTCCGAGAAAATTCCAAAGTTGTGCTTGAGAAGAGGAAAATTTCCCCCAGAAGGAAGAAGTGATTTGGGTTGAGAGTCTTAAAAAGGGGACAAGGTCACTGCTGCTCTGCCTGGGAGATTTATTTACAGGCTGATGGGCACTGCCTAACATTCCTAGGGGTTTCTTGAATCCTGAAATGCCATCCCTGGATACATTCAAGATGAGGTTGAAAAGGGTTCTGAGAAACCTGATCCAGTTGAAGATACCCCTGCTCATTTCAAGTGGGTTGGGCTAAAAGATCCATGAAGAAGCTCCAACCCAAACTGTTCTGTGATTCCGTGAAATTGAAGCAGCTGGAAGACTCCCACCTTTTTTTTTTTTTTGAAGCCACATCCAGAATATTCCATAAGGAGGAAGAATTTTCACTCTGAGGACAGCCAGATATTGGAATGGTCTCCAGGGGAAGTAGTGAATTCCTCCACTTTGGAACGTTTGAAGTCTCAGCTCGATGGGTTTCTGAGTTCTGCTGCAATAATATTAAGGGGTTGGACCAGATGATCCTTGAGGTCCTTTCCAAGCTGACATTCTGAGTGGTGCAGAGCAATGCTTGAGACAGTGAAACAGCCATGGAAATGCCCTCTACCAATGCCAACACCCAGAAAAGACCTTCTGGCCACCATGGGAAGATGATAAGGTGGCCACCAGCACGGAGAAGAGAGACCTTCCCACTATAAACTCTTCCAGTGCCCTGGCAGCATAAAGAACTGAGCACTCACACCCATGTCCTTGCAATATGGACATTATTAATGGACTTTATTAATGGCACATCTGCTCTTCTGGTCTATGGAATTATTTTGGTTTGATGTGCAAGAATAACCCCCCCACATAATTCCTTGCCTGGGCTTTGTTCTGTCTGTGAACAAAGATTATGGATGATTTTTCATTGCCTAGGGATAAGTAGATCAACTTCTGGTGGTTTTGTGTTGGGTGATTTCTGGATCTCCTTGATAGTGTAGAAAAAAATGGGAGCAAGAAGTCTTGGCAGGAGAAGTTGAGTGTCCAAGCAACACCAGAACTTCATGCCCATAACTCCTGTGCTTGTCACCATCTGTCACATCTTTACATGGGTATCCACATTTTTCATTTGTACATCTGTCCTGGTTTGGGCCAGGATAAAGGTGATTTTCTGTCTTGGACTTTTGCTTTCAGCTGAGTCTCTTGGAAGGAGCTGCACTTGCTGAAATGAACAGCAAGTTTCTCAGGCAGTGTCTGCTGCTGGGACTGATCCCACTCGATGTTTAGAGTTCCAGCTGGAGAATGGGGTGCAGAACCAAGGCCACTGCTCAGCTCTGAGGAACATTTGGCCCTCTGCAAGGAGAAAAGGAGGCAAGAGGTCCCAGCTGCAGCCCTCCTTTGGGGAGGAACAGACAAGAGAAATGGCCAGAATTGACCAAACAGAGGATTCCATCCCATCCACCTCATCCTCAGGAGAAATTGGAGGGATCACCAGGGTCAAAGCCCTTCCTGCTTCCCCTTCTTCCCCTGTGCCTGTTTGCTTGGGCATCCTGGGAGGATTCCATCCCTTCCTCTGCCTGTGCTCCTGATCCATGCCAGCCTGAATCTGTGTGTTCCTGCCTCCAGCTCCCCACTGCTGCTGAGCCCAGGAGTCCAGCCTGGACTTTCCCAGGGCTGCCCTGCAGCCTGGGTGGGGATGGGAGAGTTACTGGGGGAAAGGGGGAGGAACCTGGGATCCATTTTCCTGCATATTTGTGTCTATTTAGTCATTTTTTTCCTTTTTATCATTCCTGTTTCATTAAAGCTGTGTAGTTTAGTTTCCAACCCATCAGTCTCTCTCCCTTATTCTCTCTCCTTCCTTTATCAGGGAGGAGAGAGAGATTAATAGGGATCATCTGTTACTTGGTTTAATTGCTGGGCAGTGTTAAACCCTGACAACATCCCAAATGATATTATGTCTATCATTTCCCAGGTGTCAGCTGTCCCACATATTTTACTTCAAAAAATACATATGTGTGAATATTACATTAGAACCCTGATACCTTAAATTCTCTTGGGCAATGCTTGTCTCTTCTCAGTCTCAACTGGTTTTTTTGAAGCTCTAGGGTTGTCTTAAAGAGCTGCTGGGATCCACCTCAGGGGTTCTTATGAAGAGTATCACAGCCTTGAAATATAAAGCCTGAATAAGTCTGGTAGATTGGAGGAACTGTATATTTCAAGGTAATTCTCATCATTATCATAATGAGAATCAGCATTAGAAAAAAGTGTCACAATGTTACGGGGGAAACAGAAAATCACTGCCTGGTAGGGGGAGATGCTACACCCCAGAACTGGGTTTGTTAGGTAATAGAAGCTGAGGGATGTGACAAGCTTACAGCAGGAGTGTGGGAGAACCCTAAAAAGGAGGAGGATGTGGGTTTTGACACACAAAACCAGTGATCAAACCCTTCCTGAGCAAAGCATCGTTGCTGAGGGGCTGTGATGATAAAATAAATCTGCAAAAAGATGGACATTGAGTTACCAGCTGGCTTTCTTGACACCAGAATGGATAAAAGTGGCCTTTTAAAAATCACCAAGTGGTTTGATTGCACTTCTCAGACCCTTTCCAGCAATGGTTGTGATTGCTTTGTAATTCATTGATTTCTAGGAAGAATTTCTGCTTTGGCTTCAGGTAGAGTTAAACTGAGGAAAGACTTTGTCCTAAGGTTGGAACAGGAGTTGAGAGCTCAAAATAGGCTGGAAATCAGGATTATCTGAGCTAACATCCTCATTGTTCAGTCTAGTGAGGATTTCTCTATACCTCAAATAATTCTACAAGAAGCACCACATTGCAAAGGGTTGTCAAAAGGAAGAAACAGATCATGAGCCAGGTTTGGTCTAAGACAAAAAGGTGACAACTCTGTAGTGATTCAAGTTCAAAATTTGATTTAAATGGCTCAGCCTCAAGGCTACACATCACTTGTGGAAAGAAGGTCATGATGGGAGGGAGTAGATAAAGGTATTACAAGGGCAGGTAGGCAACTTCCAGGTAAACTCTAAACTCTTTAGCACTTCCATTGAGTTTATGGATACACAGCAAGACAAAAGAAAAGATAATATCCGTTTCTGTCCTTTTTTTTTTTATTTTTTAATTTTATTTTTGGGTTAGAGACTAAGTCATAGCATTGCAGAAATGGCTCCAAGGCCACATCATGGAAAAGTGTAGCAAGACTACAAATTTCCTGACAAATTTCCCATGGATATCTTACCATCACTAAATGCAGGATGGCCCAGGCTGGGAAGGCTGTGGGAGCAGTGAATGCAGAGTTTGACTCTTTCAGGGTCTTTTTCCCCTTTCTAAAACCAGCAACAAAACATTGCTTTGATTTACCTGGGAGGAAAAATTTGGGCACTGAAGGCAACAGCCAAATAACTCACCCCACCAGCAGCCCATCAAGGAATTGTGCCAGATTTTATTCCAAGCAGCCCCAGTGGATGTTTATGTGAAAAGCTGGGTCCCATTTTAGGTCACCTCATCATTTATATGTTCACCCCTGGTTTCAGCCTGTTTGCTTGGACAAGTGGGAATGCTTGCTGCTTCTTCCCCACCTCCTGTAAAAAAGCAGGAGATGGAGATGTGCTCTGGTTGCTGATTTTAACAAGGGAGAGAGAACATGAATACTAAATTTTTCATGTCTGCAGACTTGTTTTTTGCCTCCCACCACCTTTTCAGCACTGTAGACAGCTGTCTCCATCACCTACCATTACAGACCACGAAAAAAAGGAAAAATGAACACCTTCTTGTCAAGCAAAGGACAGAGGACTCCTTTCAGTCCATCCCATGTTGCAGGAGTCTTCAGCTCAGGATTCTTCAGTCTGAAAAGGAACAACTAAGGAAGGGCATGAAAGAAGTATATAAAATTATTTAGTGGCCTCGAAAGAAAAACAGAGAGGGAAAAATTGTCCCTAAAGTCTCCCAGAACAAAAACTGAGAGCTTGAAGGCGTCAAATTGAGAATAAAAGAAAATAGGTTTGTTTTTCTCAAAGCTTATCAAATTGGTGGAGCTCTTTGCTGCAGAGGGCTGTGCATGATATGCATTTAGAGGAGTTCACAAAACAATGGGGCAAACCCATGAAAGAAAAAATAATGGAGATCTTTAAAATTCAAAGCTAAGATGCCCCACTCAGGAGATGCTCACAGAGAGATTATTAGAAGCTGGGAGAACATCTTAAAAGGATGTTTGGGGGATATATGGGGACATATAGACCTGTGAGCCAACTTGGTCCTGCTGCTCCTAAGCTTCCAGGTCCCATATTTTTGAAGGACCTGGCATGGGGTTGATGCCAATTTTATGCCCCAAACAAGGCACAGACAGAGTAACTGCTCAGAGACAAAGTTTGTAGCCTTTAAGCAGGAGGTATTTATTAACGGCTGGGGAGCAGCCAGGTTTTCCTGGGCAAACTGCTCCGATTCAGCAATCTCATAATTCAGCTTTTATACAATTTTTTCCAAGCAATTGCAACATACATTATGAATATTCATTATATTGCAACATCTACTTTTAATATTCATAACAGGCGGAGTTGAGTTAGAGGGTTGGTCTTCAATTTGGGGAGGATTTTTGGGGTCGTTCCTGTATTTCATCCTCTTGAACTGGTGTCCTTTCCATAACTTTTTCCTAATTTGGATAGTCTCCTTGTGCATTTGGCAGGGTCTTAGTGACCTTGGCTCATCCTAAAACTTCTGAGGCTACTGATGCCAAATTTTATGTTATTTTATAGTTTTAGTGTTCTTTTCTGTCAACCTGTCCTGTTCTCTCAGACAATTTATTACCTCCGTATTTTCCTAATGCTAAGCTTTCTTATAGTGCCTTGCATTTTATGTTTTAACTCGTTATTTCTCGAAGACTGCTTCCTTTTGGGCAGCTTCAGGGTACATCAGGTGCAAAGCAGCATTTTATTTCTTGACAATATATTCACTATATATAGTGATTTTTCCCAGGCTCACACATGAAAGCAGAGTCCTGGGTGTTTTGTTCTGGGTTGTAGATTTTAATTCTGGGTGTTAGGTTTACTTTGGTTGCCTCATTAGCAGGGTGACATTTTCCTATTAGATGAAAATGTTCAACACAGCTTTTCTTGTCTCCACATTACTGTCATCTTGTCTTTTGTCCCCCTGGCTGATGGATCAGTGTGCTCTGATCTGTTACCCTTTAATGTGATGTCATTATTGTTGTTTTCTCTCTCCCCATCTTCTTTTCAACAAGTCGTAATAAATAAAAAAATAAAATAAAATAAAATAGAAGTCTACAAAATGCAAACTGACTTCATGACTGAATGATTTCATTGCTGCATTAAGCAATTTCTTTTGTGCCAGCACCTCTCTTGAATGCTCAGGATGTTCTCCTGATGAGAGCTTCTTTCATGAGAGCTGCTTTGCCACAATCATTGCATGCATGGCTGCCTTTTTTATTTTTTTTTTTTTATTTTTTTTTAACCAAGCTCATGACTACTGATATCTTGGATTTTTCTTTACAGCTTAGTAGCCAGGAGGGGGTGTCAGTGCCTTACAAATCAGCTTTATTTCAAGGCTGGTGGGGAAAAAGCTTCAAGCAGCCACTGCACTGTAAAATGTCTTTTTCCTGCCAGCTGTGCAGGGGTAGCAACTGCCCCAGTACTGAAGGAAGAAGGGATGGAGTTTTCCCTTGCAAATTTCTGGGGTTATGGGAAGCAGCACAAGATAAGCAAGAGGAGACAGAGCAGAGGAAAAAGATTCCCAAGATGAAACATCTTGGAAGGCTGAGAAAATTGGGACTGTTCAGCCTTGAGAAGAGAAAGCTTAGGGGAGACCTTATTAGGATGCTCCAGGACTTAAAGGGGGGGTAAAAAGAAGATGGAGACTCCCAATTTACAAAGAATCCCATGAAAGGGGCAATGGGCACAAGTTGCTCCTGGGGAGATTCTGGTTGGACACAAGAGGAAAAATTTTCCTTCTGAGGACAAGTGCCAGGTCCTGCACTTTGGCCACAACAACCCCATGGGGAGCTCCAGGCTGGGCACAGAGTGGTTGGAGAGCAGCCAGGCAGAAAGGGACCTGGGAGTCTGGATTGACAGGAAGCTGAACAGGAGCCAGCAGTGTGCCCAGGTGGCCAAGAAGGCCAATGGCATCCTGGCCTGGCTCAGGAACAGCGTGGCCAGCAGGTCCAGGGAAGGGATTCTGCCCCTGTGCTCAGCCCTGGGGAGGCCACAGCTTGAGTCCTGTGTCCAGTTCTGGGCCCCTCAGTTCAAGAAGGAGATTGAGGTCCTCGAACAGGTCCAAAGGAGGGCAACCAGGCTGGTGAAGGGACTCGAACACAGATCCTATGAGGAGAGGCTGAGGGAGCTGGGGCTGTTCAGCCTGAAGAAGAGGAGGCTCAGGGGAGACCTCATTGCTCTCTACAACTCCCTGAAAGGAGGTTGGAGCCAGGCGGGGGTTGGTCTCTTTTCCCAGGCAACTCTCAGTAAGACAAGAGGGCATGGTCTTAAATTGTGCCAGGGGAAGTTCAGATTGGATATTAGAAAGAATTTTTTCACGGAAAGGGTGATCAGACATTGGAACGGGCTGCCTGGGGAGGTGGTGGACTCTTCGTCCCTGGAGACATTTAAAAAGCGACTCGATATGGCACTCAGTGCCATGGTCTGGTGACTGTGGCGGTAGTTGTTCAAGGGTTGGACTCGATGATCTCTGAGGTCCCTTCCAACCCAGCCTATTCTATGATTTTATGATTCTATGATTCTATGACAGTCAGACATTGGAATGGTCTCCCAGGGGAAGTGGTGGATTCCCCAATTTTGTAAAGTTTGAAGTCTCAGCTCAATGGGGTGCTGAGACATCTCATATAAACAATAATATTAGAAGGGTTGGAGCAGATGATCCTGGAGGTCCCTTCCAACCTGACATTCTGGGATTCTATGGTTTTCCCAGCCAAATGCAGAAGTGCCTCCAGTAGAACTGAAGGAAAAACCTCATTTCTCAATCATTACCCAGATTTGCTGGCCCTACAAGTGAAGAGGGGTGTCACAGAGGCTCCCACCGCATTTCATTGGCATCCTTTTTTTTAGGATTTGAACTACAGCAGAAGAGGAGGTCAGATGCCAGAGACATAAGAAAGCCCCACAGACAATTTCAGAAGCTGGTCCCTTCCAACCTGATTCCATGATTCTATGATTATGTCAGACAGATTTTAGCCTTTGTGCCGACCTTGAACCTCACTATGGTCCAAAGATCATAGAATCATGGAATGACTTGGGTTAGAAGGCACCCTTGGAGGTCCTTCCCCCTTCCTTCATCAGGGAGGTCTTCAACTCCATTGGGTTTCTCAGAGCTCCCTCCAACCTGATCTTGAATGGTTCCAGGATCCAGGAGTGGGAGGGACATTTGCCACCTCTGTGGGATGTTCACCTGGGATGAGCAGGTTGAGAGGGTTGGGATTATTCAACCAGGAGAAAAGAAAGATCCAGGGAGACCTTAGAACACCTTCCAGTACCTGAAGGGGCTCCAGGAAAGCTGAGGATGTATTTTTTACAAGGATTTGGAGTGATAGTATGAGGGGTGGCAGTTTCAAGTTGAAAGAATGGAGATTTAGGTATCAGGAGGAAATTGTTTCCTGTGAAGGTGGTGAGACATTTGAACAGGTTGCCCAGAGAAGTTGTGGATATCTCCTCTTTGGAAGCATTGAAGACCAAGTTGGATGGGGTTTGGAAGGAACCTGGTCTGGTGGGAGGTGTCCCTGCTCATGTCAGGGGGATTGGAACTAGGGGATCCTTAATGTTCCTTCCAACACAATCCATGTTTTTATGATTCTGTGAATACAAAGGGAAGAGACATTCCCAGCTCTGTTAAATGTTAAATGTATATCCATGAGGAAAGCTGATTTTGAGTCTTTAGAGAGGGAGATGTAGAAACCAGGAGTGCCAGAAGCACTGGCAGGGGTCCTGCATGCTCTTTTCAAGCTGTACGCTTCCCAGAAAATAAAAAGGGGTTCTTTTTCCTTGGAGCTGGTGTCCCTGGCAGACCCAAGATCCATTCTGAGCCTTCTCCCAGTTTACACCACCATAGTGTACTGGGCAACACTTACTCAAAGACACCCAGCTTTCCTCTCCTGGGACATGGGACTCCCTAGGGTGGACTCTCATCCCAGTGGAAATGGTGGGTGCTCGTGGAACTGGTGGCTTTTCCACCCTTTTTGAACACAACTTTTCCGGAGATTTCAGAGCAGTGTCCATGCATTCCTCGTGGGACATAAATTGACAGAGCTTCTAATCTTCTGTTTTCACTGAAGATCTCTTGGAAACCCTTTCAGACACAGAAAAGTTTCCTTCTGGTGTAGTTAAATTGGAATGAAAACATCACCCCAAGGCATCGATTCAACCAAGGCTGAAATGTGGTAGGCACTGAATATTCACCTGTAGAAAGATGGTCTTTGCTCTGAAGATCTGACAGAGAGGACAGTTACAGCCTCACTTGGTTCTTCATTTTTATTATTATTATTATTTAATAAGGAGCAGAGGGATTAAACAACCTGCTGGTAACAGGTTGTTCCTGTTACCCTTCAATGCCAAAGCTGGGAAATGTCAGCTCAGCTCATAAAGGGATGAAAATATCACACCAGAAGAGTTTTGTCAACTTGCAAATAAAATCATCAACTTGAGATGGAAGGTAAGGGGGCTGAGAGTGAACTGGTGCATTTTGGGGAAATAATAAAAATAAATTGTCCACTAATATCTGAGCTCAGCCACCAGAACAACCAAAGGAAATGAGATCTCAGCACAGTCCTAGAGAGGGTTTGGCAAGGTGGTCATGGAAGAAATCAAGAGATATTCCTGGTTTTGTATTGATGAGATCCTATCTGGTTCAGTTGTGTGCAAGACAGGAAGACAAGTTCAGCACTTCAGAGAGCAGAGAAAAAACAGAAGAGTAAAATTTTTTATGAGAAAGACAGCTCAGATAGCTTAGAACAATGGAGGTTGAGAGGAAACTTTTTCCCTTTAATAAAGTTTTAAAATAATTTAAAAGTCCTTGCAGCACAATTTTCATCCACTGTCTTTGAGGCATCACCTGCAGAATCCCTGAGCAAGGAAGGCAGACCATGGGTGTGAGGGGGGAAAAAAAAAAAGAATTAGGAATAAATTGAAGAAATAGTAGGAGCAGGAAGTTCATGGAACAGAGACAAGAGAACCAGACCAACCAGAAGACAGAAGACCATGATGTTCACTCACAAAACAAACATTTACCTCCTGGTAATTAAGAGAAAAGTGATTAAAAATGCAGTCAGCACTCAGGGCAGAGGAGCCAAGGTGGAAAACACTTTGCTGATGCCTGACTGTTGCACAAGCATTTTCTGCTTACCCCATAACTTGCTTGGTTTTGCTTTTTTTTTTCTTTCTTTACATCCCGACATAAATGGCTTTCACTATCCCTGATGTCCCTTGGCACATGGTCTGGTGGAATTTTTTTAGTCCAATAGATGAGCTCTTGAAGGTGTGTAATAAGGAATGGGAAATGCAGAGATCTTGTTTCTCACATTAAGTTTGGGATTTTAGGGCTCATTTTACATGTCCTACAGAGCCAGTTTTGGACTTGGAAGGAGGACAATAAAAGGCCACTGAGTTACTGCAACTCGTGCCCCAATAACTGGAGAAATCCCATGTAGACTTGGAGGTCACTGTCAGACCCAGCAAGGGAAAGGGATAATATTTTATGAGAAAGACAACTCTTAGATCAATGTTAGAACAATGGAGGCTGAGAGGAAACTTTTCCCCCTTGATAAAGTTTAAAAATAATTTAAAACTCCTTGCAGCATAATTTTCATCCACTGGCTTTGAGGCATCACCTGCAGAATCCCTGAGCAAGGAAGGCAGACCATGGGTATGAGGGGGGAAAAAAAAAAAGAATTAGGAATAAATTGAAGAAATAGTAGGTGAAGGAAGTTCATGGAACAGAGACAAGAGAACCAGACCAACCAGAAGACAGAAGCCCATGATGTTCACTCACAAAACAAACATTTACCTCCTGCTAATTAAGAGAAAAGTGATTAAAAATGCAGTCAGCACTCAGGGCAGAGGAGCAAAGGTAGAAAACATTTTGCTGATGCCTCGCTGTTGCACAAGCATTTTCTGCTTACCCCATAACTTGCTTGGTTTTGCTTTTTTTTTCTTTCTTTACAGCCTGACATAAATGGCTTTCACTATCCCTGATGTCCCTTGGCACAGGGTCTGGTGGAATTTTTTTAGTCCAATTGATGAGCTCTTGAAGATGTGTAATAAGGAATGGGAAATGCAGAGATCTTGTTTCTCACATTAAGTCTGGGATTTTAGGGTTCATTTTACATGTCCTACAGAGCCAGTTTTGGACTTGGAAGGAGGACAATAAAAGGCCACTGAGTTACTGCCCCAATAACTGGAGAAATCCCATGTAGACTTGGAGGTCATTGTTAGACCCAGCAAGGGAAAGGGATAATATTTTATGAGAAAGACAGCTCTTACATCAATGTTAGAACAATGGAGGTTAAGAGGAAACTTTTCCCCTTTGATAAAGTTTAAAAATAATTTAAAACTCATTTCAGCATAATTTTCATCCACTGGCTTTGAGGCATCACCTGCAGAATCCCTGAGCAAGGAAGGCAGACCATGGGTATGAGGGGGGAAAAAAAAAAAAATTAGGAATAAATTGAAGAAATAGTAGGTGAACGAAGTTCATGGAACAGAGACAAGAGAACCAGACCAACCAGAAGACAGAAGCCCATGATGTTCACTCACAAAACAAACATTTACCTCCTGGTAATTAAGAGAAAAGTGATTAAAAATGCAGTCAGCACTCAGTGCAGAGGAGCAAAGGTGGAAAACACTTTGCTGATGCCTGACTGTTGCACAAACATTTTCTGCTTACCCCATAACTTGCTTGGTTTTGCTTTTTTTTTCTTTCTTTACATCCTGACATAAATGGCTTTCACTATCCCTGATGTCCCTTGGCACAGGGTGTGTTGGAATTTTTTTAGTCCAATAGATGAGCTCTTGAAGATGTGTAATAAGGAATGGGAAATGCAGAGATCTTGTTTCTCACATTAAGTTTGGGATTTTAGGGCTCATTTTACATGTCCT
The DNA here is from genome assembly GCF_036169615.1 of Heliangelus exortis. Classification (NCBI taxonomy): domain Eukaryota; kingdom Metazoa; phylum Chordata; class Aves; order Apodiformes; family Trochilidae; genus Heliangelus; species Heliangelus exortis. Next base: position 149,472,322 of record NC_092423.1, on the reverse strand, counting down.
ACAGAGCCAGTTTTGGACTTGAAAAGAGGACAATAAAAGGCCACTGAGATATTTCAAGTCATACCCAAATAACTGGAGAAATCCCACATAGACTTGGAGGTCACTGTCAGACCCAGCAAGGGAAAGGGATAATATTTTATGAGAAAGACAGCTCTTAGATCAATGTTAGAACAATGGAGGCTAAGAGGAAACTTTTCCCCTTTGATAAAGTTTAAAAATAATTTAAAACTCCTTGCAGCATAATTTTCATCCACTGGTTTTGAGGCATCACCTGCAGAATCCCTGAGCAAGGAAGGCAGACCATGGGTGTGACGGGGGAAAAAAAAAAAGAATTAGGAATAAATTGAAGAAATAGTAGGTGAAGGAAGTTCATGGAACAGAGACAAGAGAACCAGACCAACCAGGAGAAAGAAGCCCATGATGTTCACTCACAAAACAAACATTTACCTCCTGGTAATTAAGAGAAAAGTGATTAAAAATGCAGTCAGCACTCAGTGCAGAGGAGCAAAGGTGGAAAACACTTTGCTGATGCCTGACTGTTGCACAAGCATTTTCTGCTTACCCCATAACTTGCTTGGTTTTGCTTTTTTTTTCTTTCTTTACAGCCTGACATAAATGGCTTTCACTATCCCTGATGTCCCTTGGCACAGGGTCTGGTGGAATTTTTTTAGTCCAATTGATGAGCTCTTGAAGATGTGTAATAAGGAATGGGAAATGCAGAGATCTTGTTTCTCACATTAAGTCTGGGATTTTAGGGTTCATTTTACATGTCCTACAGAGCCAGTTTTGGACTTGGCAGGAGGACAATAAAAGGCCACTGAGTTACTGCAACTCATGCCCCAATAACTGGAGAAATCCCATGTAGACTTGGAGGTCACTGTCAGACCCAGCAAGGGAAAGGGAAAGGTTATGGGAAGAGCAAAAGGTGGAGCTGGAGTCAAAGAGTGAAGCAGGATAAATGTTATTCAAAAAATCAACTTGTGCCCTCTGCAACAGTAGAGAACCAATGACCTGAGGTCATTTTTCACCTCTGGTGAGTAATTTGCTTTTCTCCAAGGCTGTCATTTTAAGTGGCTGTAACTAACCAGGCTTCTTGCAGTTAGGAGGCTTTACTTAGGAGTCATCTGGGGACAGAAGCACAGGAGCTGGAAAATAGGATTATTAAAGAGGTTTTTATTCAGGAGTCTACGCAATGTTAAATTTGTCTGGCTGGGGAAAGAAGAAAAAACCAAAAAAGCACACCAAAAAAATCCTGAACCAAACCAACAAACAAAAAACAACAACAACAACCAATCAAAAAAACCCCCAAACAAACAAAAAAAACCTGAAAAAAAACAGAAAAAAAAGAACCTTAAAGGTCATTTAGTAAACTAATAATAATAAAAGTCTTCTCACTTTATATAGTGTGTAGCCAAACTTTATATTATATTTATATTTTTTATTATATCTATCTATATTTTATTTATTTATTATTATATTTATTTATATTTTATCTATATTATATTTTTAAAGCCAGCTCCTGGAATGATCTAAAATTCTCCATACTTAGATGCCTCCATTTATTCTTTTACAAGTAATGAGTCTGAAGCAATGCACATTTTCACCCTAAAAAATGACATTTGGTCTGTAGAATATTACATACAGCCAAAAACCCCTCTGAAAAGGTGATTTTTACATGAGGATGTAGATGTCAACATTAAGGGGGAACAAGGCCAGAATAAGGAGGATTCATCTCTTAATTTTATCTGTGTGAAGGAAAGGCACCCAGTCCAGTCTAGGGAAGGGTTGATAAATATTTGGGGTTTATGTGGTTGCCCATAGGTTCCCATCCTCCCCTTTTATTTGTGGGACAAGAAGGGCCCAGGATCCTGCAGCATGATGTGTCTGGTTTGGGTATAACCCTTAAACATCACATAATTTATTTGAGTCAAAATTCATGGATTTTATGACTGGAACACCTCTCTTCTGAGAAAACAGAGGTTTGGAGAGGTTTTTTCTGGTTTTGAGAGCTGGGACTGTTTAGCCTGGAGAAGGGAAGACAAAGAAAAAACCTTATTAATGTCTATAAATACCTAAAGGGCAAGTGTAAGAAAGATGGAGCCAGAATTTTTTCAGTGGAAAAACTGGAACACAGGAAATTCCATCTGAACAAGAGAAAAATTTTCTTGAATGTGAAGGTGACAAGGTACAGGAACAAGCTGACCAGGGATGATGTGGAGTCACCTCTGGAGACATTCACAACCTGCCTGGATGGAATAATGTGTAATGTGCTCTAGGGGATCCTGTTTTAGCAGGGAAGTTGGACTGGATGATCCCTAGAGGTCCTTTCCAACTCTGATGATTCTGTGATTGATTCTCTGATGGGTACCACACAGATGTCTCCATCTCATCAACTCATTCTGAGCACTTTCCTATAGAAAAAAAAGACCAAGATTTTATAGCAGCCTTCCAGAAGGGGCTACAAGAAAAATGGGGACAGACTTTTTATAAGGGGAAGGAGTGATAGGATGAGAGGAGATGACTTTAAGCTGAAAAAAGGGGAGATTTAGATGAGATATGAGGAAGAAATTCTTGAATGTGAGGGCAGTGAGACCCTGGCACAGGTTGCCCAGAGAAGCTGTGGCTGCCCCATCCCTGGAAGTGTTCAAAGCCAGGTTGGATGGGGCTTGGAGCAACCTGGGCTGGTGGGAGGTGTCCCTGCCCATGCAGGGGGGTTGGAATTAGATGATCTTTCAGGTCCTTTCCAACCCAAATCATTCAATAATTCTTTGATTCTGTGAAATGGAGTTCTGACCCACTGTGGGAGAGGGATGGTGTTGTTCAAAGCATCAGACACCTTATCCTACAGCAGACATATGGATATGGTCAGGTGGAGCTTTAAATCTGACCACCTCCAGTATCCCCCATTCTTTTAGCCAATTCCCTTCCATTCAAGCCATAAAAATGTCCTTTAGATGTCCTGGGATTTCAAAGCTGGTCTCTAGCTGCTGAAATCCACAAGAAGGGCTGGAAGGAGGACCCAGGAAACTCCAGGCCTGTCAGCCTGACCTCAGTGCCTGGCAGGGTTATGGAACAGCTCATCCTCAGTGTAATCACACAGCACCTACAGGATGAGCAAGGAATCAGACCCAGCCAGCACGGGTTTAGGAAGGGCAGGTCCTGCCTGACCAACCTGATCTCCTTTTATGATCGGGTGGCCCAGTCCTGTTCAATATCTTCATTGATGACTTGGATGAGGGGATTGAGTCCATCATCAGGAAATTTGCAGATGACACCAAGCTGGGGGGGAGTGTGGATCAGCCAGAAGGCAGGAGGGCTCTGCAGAGGGACCTGGACAGACTGGAGAGTTGGGCTGATCCCAACGGGATGAGGTTCAACATTCCAAGTGCCGGGTCCTGCACTTTGGCCACAACAACCCCATGGGGAGCTCCAGGCTGGGCACAGAGTGGCAGAAAGGGACCTGGGAGTCTGGATTGACAGGGAGCTGAACATGAGCCAGCAGTGTGCCCAGGTAGCCAAGAAGGCCAATGGCATCCTGGCCTGGATCAGGAACAGCGTGGCCAGCAGGTCCAGGGAAGGGATTCTGCCCCTGTGCTCAGCCCTGGGGAGGCCACAGCTTGAGTCCTGTGTCCAGTTCTGGGCCCCTCAGCTCAGGAAGGAGATTGAGGTGCTGGAGCAGGTCCAGAGAAGAGCAAGGAGGCTGGGAAGGGATCCAGCACAAGTCCTGTGAGGAAGGGCTGAGGGAGCTGGGGGTGTTGAGGCTGGAGAAGAGGAGGCTCAGGGGAGACCTCATCACTCTCTCCAACTCCCTGAAAGGAGGTTGGAGCCAGGGGGGGGTTGGGCTCTTTTCCCAGGCAACTCTCAGCAAGACAAGAGGGCATGGTCTTAAATTGTGCCGGGGGAAGTTCAGATTGGATATTAGAAAGAATTTTTTCACGGAAAGGGTGATCAGACATTGGAACGGGCTGCCCAGGGAGGTGGTGGACTCTTCGTCCCTGGAGACATTTAAAAAGAGACTGGATGTGGCACTCAGTGCCATGGGCTGGGAACTGCAGCGGTAGTTAATCAAGGGTTGGACTTGATGATCTCTGAGGTCCCTTCCAACCCAGCCTATTCTATGATTGATTCTATGATTCTATGAAAGGCTGAGATTAACTCCTGGTTACCAGCCCTATGTCATGTGTCCAGTACCCCAGAGCATCCCAAATAGCATCAAACACTTTGTGTGAGCATTGAGCAGAGGTCTCAGTGTGTTCATTGTCCAGAAAATTTGGTAAATGTGTGCATTGTGTTATGAAAAGCAATTGCAGAGTCTGGGATTCCCCTCTGTGCACACCTGGGCGAGTTGTTGGAAAAATATTACTTAGGAGGAAGTGGCATTAAATAGAAAAAAAAAAAAAAAAAAGAAAAAAAAAGATGTCTTATTAAAACACAATGCCTGTTTTATTGATTTTTTCCCCTCTTACAATTTATTCAGAAAAGCAAACAAAACGCTTGCCTTTTTAAAACAGAAACTCCAAAACCTGGCAACTGAAATGAATTTGTTTTGTCAGTCTATATTATCCATGGAAAATAAAACACATTCCCTGTGTAAGTTCAAGGTTGGGATTTTTTCTGATTTGTTTGCTCTTTCCTGAGACTCACACGTTCCACTTTATCACTGTAGGGTCACAAGAATGTCATATTTTTTTCTTGTTTTCTTTTTTTTTTTTCCTTTCAAATAAATGATGGAGTGGCATCCTGTGAGGCAGTGTGAATAAAACACTCACTAATATCATTAGCATATGAAAAGATCTTGTCAAGGAGGAAGTAATGCCAGAGTTCTGCCTTCATGACTGCAAATGGTGTCCTTTCTGTGCTCCTTGCTGCTCAAATATTCCTCAGCTGGGCTGAAATTTGACTTTTCAGACAAAACAGATGATTTATAACATGCATGTATATAGATATAGATATAGATATATATTTATACTGATCTGAATGTCAAACTGGACAAAGATGCATCTGAAAAAAAATATGACTACAAAGCAAAGAAAGTTGATCTAAAGAAAAACTCCAGTGCTTCAAAAATGTACTGGGAATGTTTAGAGGAGTGTGGACAAATACCTGGCTGGATGCAAGGAGTGAAGGAATCTCTTCCACTTTGGTTTTTTTTTGTTTGTTTGTTTGTTTTTTTTAAGAGTGGAACCCTCCTTTCAGATGCTTCAGATCATCCCTAAGAAGGGACAGAAATATTTGCTGCTCATGTCCTTGGCATCCATCTGACAAGAATCAGGTGAAGATGAAATAAAGTCACAAAGTCCCTGCTGAGATCACCTATTTCTAATAATCAGTTTTCAGCAACGTCAGCGTTTAGCACTGGTCCAGCAATTAAACCAAATAACAGATTCTCCCTATTAACCCCCCTCCCCTCCCTGATAAAGAAAGGAGAGAGAAGAAGGGAGAGAGACTGATGGGTTGGAAACTAAACTACACAGCTTTAATGGAACAGGAATGAGAAATAGGAAAAATTACTAAATCTGTACAAATATCCAGGAAAATGGATCCCAGGTTCCTCCCCCCTTTCCCCCAATAACTCTCCCATCCCCACCCAGGCTGCAGGGCAGCCCTGGGAAAGTCCAGGCTGGACTCCTGGGCTCAGCAGCAGTGGGGAGCTGGAGGCAGGAACACACAGATTCAGGCTGGCATGGAGCAGGAGCACAGGCAGAGGAAGGGATGGAATCCTCCCAGGATGCCCAAGCAAACAGGGACACGGGAAGAAGGGGAAGCAGGAAGGGCTTTGGCCCTGGTGATCCCTCCAATTTCTCCTGAGGATGAGGTGGATGGGATGGAATCCTCTGTTTGGTCAATTCTGGCCATTTCTCTTGTCTGTTCCTCCCCAAAGGAGGGCTGCAGGTGGGGCCTCTTGCCTCCTTTTCTCCTTGCAGAGGGCCAAATGTTCCTCAGAGCTGAGCAGTGGCCTTGGTTCTGCACCCCATTCTCCAGCTGGAACTCTAAACATCGAGTGGGATCAGTCCCAGCAGCAGCCACTGCCTGAGAAACTTGCTGTTCATTTCAGCAAGTGCAGCTCCTTCCAAGAGACTCAGCTGAAAGCAAAAGTCCAAGACAGAAAATCCCCTTTATCCTGGCCCTAACCAGGACAAGCACCTTGTGCCTCCTGACCTTCATCATTCCTTAGATTTATTTTTATTAAGTCTTTATTTCCATGTTCTCACAAAGCTTAATGTGAACTACATAATTTTGATTATAACTTCAAGACATATCTCTATTTTATACTATTCTTCTATGCTGAAATCAATGGATTTTTCAAAAGTAAACAGCAAAACAGTGCAATTTTCTCATTTTCCTTCCAAAACTGACAGAAAACAAGAGGATACTTTTTTTTTGACTTGTCATGAGAGCACAATCATAGCAAAGAGAGGAGCAGAGTTTAGATGAGATCCTCAGTGAGCTCCTGTTCCTCATTCAGAGCACTTGTACCACATTTAATAGCAAGAGAAAGCAGAATTCCTGCAGCAATGGTCTATTACTAAGGGCCTGAAACAAGATATTAATTATTTAGAGCTACATTTTAAGAAATTGAGTCCTTAGCCCTCTGGAACCACCCTCCCTCCCTCTCTCTCTCTCTTCACTTCCCATCAGTTAATTCCTGAGATTAATTCTGAACATGTTTAACCTTCCCTTACACTGCTTTAAACTGGGGAAAGGTACATTGCTGAAAGCAGTGGAATTAAATTGGCAAAACAGAGATGTGACTAGCAGATAGAATGGGCCCAGAAATGCCCAAAAGTTGATATAAAACCTGAAGATATTCGATTTTGTTCCTTGTCTGAATTTTTATTTTTCACTGGGAAATCAGAAATCACCAAAACACCTTTTGAAAACTGTTAATTGAACATTTGGATTGAGCTCCTGAGGCTTTTGTTTGGTTTACATTTCATTTTGTATTGTTGTTTGTCTGGGGGTTTTTTGGGTGTAGTGGGTTTTTTTTTTTTATTTTTTGGTTGGTTGGTTTGGTTTGGAGTTTTTTGGGTCCGTGTTTCTTTTTAATATTTTTACTTTTTTTTCTTTTCCCCCTTTAATTTCTCTTCTCTTCTCTTCTCTTCTCTTCTCTTCTCTTCTCTTCTCTTCTCTTCTCTTCTCTTCTCTTCTCTTCTCTTCTCTTCTCTTCTCTTTTCTCTTCTCTTCTCTTCTCTTCTCTTCTCTTCTCTTTTCTCTTCTCTTCTCTTCTCTTCTCTTCTCTTCTCTTCTCTTCTCTTCTCTTCTCTTCTCTTCTCTTCTCTTTTCTCTTCTCTTCTCTTCTCTTCTCTTCTCTTCTCTTCTCTTCTCTTCTCTTCTCTTCTCTTCTCTTCTCTTCTCTTCTCTTCTCTTCTCTTCTCTTCTCTTCTCTTCTCTTCTCTTCTCTTCTCTTCTCTTCTCTTCTCTTCTCTTCTCTTCTCTTCTCTTCTCTTTCTCTTCTCTTCTTCTCTTCTCTTCTCTTCTCTTCTCTTCTCTTCTCTTCTCTTCTCTTCTTCTCTTCTCTTCTCTTCTCTTCTCTTTCTCTTCTCTTCTCTTCTCTTCTCTTCTCTTCTCTTCTCTTCTCTTCTCTTCTCTTCTCTTCTCTTCTCTTCTCTTCTCTTCTCTTCTCTTCTCTTCTCTTCTCTTCCCTTCCCTTCCCTTCCCTTCCCTTCCCTTCCCTTCCCCTTTTCTACTCATAAATTTTCCTTCCCTACTCAAATTAAAATCCACTGTTATGAACCCTGATTCCTCTGACTGTAGGTGATAAAATAACACCTAATATTTTTAATGAGGGCTGCTGAATGTAACACCTTTTGGTTTAATTGAATCACAGAGACTTTGGTTTTCCTCTTGCCTTGGCAATTGCTAGAACAGAGTCCAAGGCTGTAGGTGAGAAAGTCCTTGGCAATCACTTCCAGCTTCTGCTTATCCTCAGGTCAATCCTTTCCATCCCACCTGGGAGAAAATGGGATTTTGCTTTCTTGTGGCCTAATTTTATCTGGGATTATTTAATTTGAAGAAGAGGAGACTGAGAGGAGACCTTATTGCCCTAAGAAAATCTTCACAAACCATTTCTATACCGAGCACCACCCTTTCCTGAGACTACCAAGATCCCCAAGGAAGATTGAGGTGTTCCATGTGCAGTTTTGGTTGCCCCAAAGCAATGTTAATCCATGAACCAAACAATTCAGGGATATCAATGATTAAGATGAGTGTGATTTTTTTTGCCAGCAGCTCCAGAGTCTCTGACTTCTGAAAAAATACATCAGCAACACTTGACTCCCCCAAAATGTTTACAACAAAGCAGTTGCAAGGAGTTATATCTCTTGTCTATGTTGTACCATTACAAAACTGATTTTCCAAGAGGCCAGGCCATAGATCTTAGAAAAGTTTGGGTTGGAAGGGACCTTTAAAGGTTGTCCAACCACAGGGACATCTTCAATGATATCTGGTTGCTGAGAGCAGCATCCAACATGACCCTGAATGTTTCCAGGGACAGGGTTTCCATCACCTCTCAGGGTAACTTGGTTCAATGTTTCAGCACCCCCATTCTAGAAAATTTCTTCCTAATATTTAACCTAAATCTCCCCTCCTTCAGTTTCAAACCATTACCCCTTGACTTATGATCATGGATCCTTGTCTGCTAAATGGTTGGAACCATAGAATCCTGGAATTACTCAGCCTGAAAAAGACCTTCAAGATCATTGAGTCCATCCTTCTCCTAACCCTATTACCCACCACTAAACCACATCCCCAAGCACCACATCCAGGAGATTTTTCAACTCTCTCAGGGAGAATGGGGTTTAAACACGTTCAGGGGATGAAGAGAACATGACTATAGCTCAACAGTTTTCTTGATCTCCAAGACATGGTGTTTTTTTAATAGAACTGGAAGAATCACACTGAAGATTAACTTCATCCCCAAGCCCTCAGTCCCCACTGCAGCTCAAGGGACTGATGCAGGTAACATCCAGGCTGCTACTGGTGAACGTGGGCTTGGTTTCCTTCCTTCAAACTCACCAGTTTCTGTTGCAACCCTCTACAAATCCTCCTTATATGAAATAAAGCATCATTTTGATGGTGAGCTGTTGGCAGAGTGTCCTGGTTTGGGCCAGGATAAAGGTGATTTTCTGTCTTGGACTTTTGCTTTCAGCTGAGTCTCTTGGAAGGAGCTGCACTTGCTGAAATGAACAGCAAGTTTCTCAGGCAGTGTCTGCTGCTGGGACTGATCCCACTCGATGTTTAGAGTTCCAGCTGGAGAATGGGGTGCAGAACCAAGGCCACTGCTCAGCTCTGAGGAACATTTGGCCCTCTGGAAGGAGAAAAGGAGGCAAGAGGTCCCAGCTGCAGCCCTCCTTTGGGGAGGAACAGACAAGAGAAATGGCCAGAATTGACCAAACAGAGGATTCCATCCCATCCACCTCATCCTCAGGAGAAATTGGAGGGGTCACCAGGGTCAGAGCCCTTCCTGCTTCCCCTTCTTCCCCTGTGCCTGTTTGCTTGGGCATCCTGGGAGGATTCCATCCCTTCCTCTGCCTGTGCTCCTGATCCATGCCAGCCTGAATCTGTGTGTTCCTGCCTCCAGCTCCCCACTGCTGCTGAGCCCAGGAGTCCAGCCTGGACTTTCCCAGGGCTGCCCTGCAGCCTGGGTGGGGATGGGAGAGTTCTTGGGGGAAAGGGGGGAGGAACCTGGGATCCATTTTCCTGGATATTTGTATAGATTTAGTCATTTTTCCTATTTCTCATTCCTGTTTCATGAAAGCTGTGTAGTTTAGTTTCCAACCCATCAGTCTCTCCCCCTTATTCTTTCTCCTTTCTTTATCAGGGAGGGGAGGGGCATTAATAGAGAGCATCTCTCACTCGGTTTAATTGCTGGGCCAGTGTTAAACCCTGACACAGAGCAGTGTCTTTAGGAAAGAACCTAGGAGAAAATTCAGATCACTGCAATATAAGTGAGAAACTCCTGTGTGCACTCCCCAAACTTTGCTGCTCTAAGTTCTCCCTGATACTGCTGGGGATGCACCAAATGGCTCCAGTTCTCCAAACCTTGGTACTAAGATCTCCTGGGCTCCATTATCCAAAGTCTGCCAACAAAAAATCCCTGATGGTTGGAGCAAGAGACTGAATTAGCTGATGGTTTCTTCTGTGTCCTCACCTGCAGGAGCATCTGGCAGTGATTTCTCTTTGCACATGGCTTGCTGCCTGGATTGGGTTTATTGGGATTTATTTTAACACAGCACAGAGATGGTTTGCCAGCTAGAAGAGGGGAATAACTCCAAGGAAACAGACCCAGGGGAGGTCTGGGATCTTCTGACTTCTTTCCATCTTGAAAGCTTGCAAACAACTCAGTGCAGAGAGTGAGAACATCTGCACGAGAGGAAAACCAACTGAGCACAGGAGCTCCCTGTTTGCCATGGTCAGAGCTTGGCTATGGAATGGCAAAAATCCAACACACATTCCTCTGGTTCAGGTGGGAGGGATCTGGTTGGAATGAAACAAATTGGGCTTGGATGAAGAGGCCTGGGTTCTGCCTAAAGAAGGATTAAGATTTAGTTAATCTCACACTGGGGCAGCAGGATGTACTTGAGGTGTCTTCATGTGTTTGTGGTTTTTTTTTTTTCTTTTATATTGTGGTTTGTATTGTGTTGGGATTTTTATTATTATTTTTTAAATCCATAATTCTAATTTTAACAGAATTACTTCTTTACTGAGGGTCTCACTTTGCCCATTAATTTCACATCCAGGAGCCCTGGTTGGCTACCAAAACCATGGAGCTGTGAGGTACCCTGCCCAACCCCCCAAATTCTTACAGAGAAAGAACTTTAAGGGCAAGAAAATGCTGATCATTTTTCAATCAAGGATGATGATCAAAAGAAAATAAAGCAAAATGAAAACTAAACTGGGAGATACTGATCTTTTGCAAAGAGTTCCATGCATCATCACTCCCTCCTCCCTTTCTTTCCACCCCTGTTGCAGCTGTAGCCAGGGAGATTTATGGCATTCTAATTTGTTTTATGTTTTGTCTGGAAAAAGAAACAGCTGTAATGAGCTACTTTGTCAAGAAAATGTCACATTGCACTTAATTGCCTGATAAAAAATGACAAGTCAGAAACAACATAGCCAGCACGCTCGATTTTGAGATATATTTTTTTTACAATTTATAATTTAAATTTGCTGAAGCTTGGGCTTAAAGCAGAGAGAAACACTGTGGGTTTCTCAGTAACAATTTTTCACCTGAAAAACTACCCAATGAAAGACTGTCATCTCCCCACACTTTCCCTTCACATCATATGATAATAATCTGAGCAGACTCTTTTTTTTTTCCCACAAAAACATCTGCTTTGTCTTTTGATGGGTGAGCTGAAATATACATAAAAATTAATTTGGGCTGTAATCAATTGATTAATGGGTTTAGCAAATCCACTTTATTCTCTCACATTGCTCCAGGCCAGCTCAACAGCAGTTACAGAGCTGTGTGTGGGCTGCAAAAGCAGGAATTTGGTTTTTGTTGAAGATAATACTGAAAGTGGCACAGATGGATGGACTCAACCACCTGAACAGGAAAAAAATCTGCAGCAATGAGAGGACACCTACAAAATGGACATGTGGAGGGGTGCCAGAGGAGGGCACAGGTTGTGACCTGGTTTGGTGCTGACATCAGAAAAATATGGGAAAGGAAATAAGATTTCTATCAAAAAAACCCATCCTGTCACTGACACCTCCTTTAGGAAGAGGAGAATCAATCATAGAATCACAGAATCATAGAATCATAGAATTGGCTGGGTTGGAAGGGACCTCTGAGATCATCAAGTCCAACCCTTGATCCACTCCCCCCGTGGTTCCCAGCCCATGGCACTGAGTGCCACATCCAGGCTCTTTTGAAATATCTCCAGGGATGGAGAATCCACCCCTTCCCTGGGCAGCCCATTCCAATGGCTGATCACCCTCTCCAGCAAGAAATTCTTTCTAATGTCCAACCTAAACCTCCCCTGGCACAACTTGAGACCTCTTGTGCCCTCTTGTCTTGCTGAGAGTTGCCTGGGAAAAGAGCCCAACCCCCCCCTGGCTCCAACCTCCTTTCAGGGAGTTGTAGAGAGTGATGAGGTCTCCCCTGAGCCTCCTCTTCTCCAGCCTCAACACCCCCAGCTCCCTCAGCCCTTCCTCACAGGACTTGTGCTGGATCCCTTCCCAGCCTCCTTGCTCTTCTCTGGACCTGCTCCAGCACCTCAATCTCCTTCCTGAACTGAGGGGCCCAGAACTGGACACAGAGAAGGGGAGAACCGAGTAAAAAACCCAGAGAATCTTCATTTAAGAAGCTCCCAGATGAAGTCAGAACCTTTTTTTTCAGCTGGATCAAGATGTGTGGGTTCAACCCAGAAGATTTCAGGCATCACCAAAGCCTTCGAAGCATCTGTCACATGCTGCTATTTCTTCTGCCAACTTCTCAGGCCAGGACTGATCAGTGTTGGACCTGTGATTATCCTCATGTTTCAGCCCATGGGCTTGGCTATAAACCAAACCCTCTTTGGCTTGAACAAATCACAGGGATTTAAGATCACATCCCTGGGACAAAAAAACCTTGAACCCTCTGCAAGAATAAAGTCAATATCACCTTCTGGGAACTTAAAATCATATTTTGCTACTTTTTCATCCCTTGATGTCTGTATAACTTGGAGAGTATTGCATTGGCAATCTTAATCTCTTGAGTTAACAGCTGCTGGGGAAGGATCTCACTGTGCATGTCATTTTTCTACTCTTCATTTTGAATCTGTGATTAATCCTGGGAAAGGGGAAATGTATATTTTTTTTCCTGCACTTGCCTGGGAGAAGAGTGAATTCTCTTTGCTCCTAAAATTCTCCGTATTTCTCCTGTCTTCCTATTGTTTGTACAAAACTTGCTTCATTCCCATTCTGAGCAAGAAAAACAAGATTCTGGTTAATTGAATTATTTTCTTTGTCTCTTTGATTCACTTTCAACACTCATATCCCAGTCAGGAGGAACATCTCATTCTCGTAACAAAATAATTAGCAATAATTATTATGATATCAACTGCAAAATCCAATGAGATCTCTCTCTAGTATGCAGGACACCCCTAAACAAAGACTGGTGATAATATGAATATTATCATAGGTTTTGCTTGTTAGGCAAATCCATTCTTCTCTTTTTCTTTTTGATTTCTGCTGTTGAAAAATCAACTTTCAGGAGCACAGGGCTGCAAGCAGAAAACAGCAAACTGAGAGGAAAACCTGCCTGGGTGTCTCTCATCAAACAGGTGGTACAGAATCCTCAAGAAAAAGAGCTGGCAGTTTTAATTTGCTTTATATTTCTTTGGAAAGTGAGAGGAGAAGCTAATTCTGCCCCTGTTTGGACAAGCTGTCAGAATGCAGTTGAAAGCCTGAAGGTTTTGGGTTCCCTCCCTCAGATATTTTGAGTAGCAGAATTTATTCCTCTTCAGCCAACACTGCTGGTACCCAGAGACCTCTTTCTTTTTCAGAAACCTTTATCAGCAACATCTCAGCTCTTGTCTCAAGTCCCTTATTCTGCCACTAGCAAATGTCAGCATTCGGGTTTCATTAACCCACGGTGCAGAGCTGGGTTGTTTCAGGGAGAGAAACAGAGGGAAGTATTTTTCCCAATTTGAAGACAAGTTTTGCTCCTGAACATTTTTTTCCTCCTTTTCCCATTTCATTTCTTGTTTTTTTGTTAGGTTTTTGTTTTGTTTTGTTGTTATTGTGTGTTTGCTTGCTTTTTTTTTTTTTTTTTAGGGATTTTTTTTTTTTCCTCTGGTGGGGTTTTTTTTTTTTTGTTTGCTTTGTGGGTTTTTTGTTTGGAATTTTGTAGTTCATTGCCAAAACTCCACCCTTGACAGCAGTGAACGATTGAATTTCTACAACAGGTGAGAACCTGGGTTGTCCCTGGGCCCTGAGCTTTGCCCTGTTCCCATACATTCCTTGTTAATCCAAGTTCAAACATCATCTTCTCAAATTCTCTGTGGGTTCTTCTTGTATCTCTGGCATCTGACCTCCTCCTCTGCTGTATTTCATCCTAAAAAAAAAGATGCCAATGAAATGCAGTGTGTCAGGGTTTAACACTGGCCCGGCAATTAAACCCAGTAACAGACGCTCTGTATTAATCTCTCTCTCCTCCCTGATAAGAAAGGAGAGAGAATAAGGGAGAGAGACTGATGGGTTGGAAACTAAACTACACAGCTTTAATGAAACAGGAATGAGAAATAGGAAAAATTAATAAATATATACAAATATACAAGAAAATGGATACCACATTCCTCCCCCCTTTCCCCCAATAGCTCTCACATCACCACCGAGGCTGCAGGGCAGCCCTGGGAAAGTCCAGGCTGGACTCCTGGGCTCAGCAGCAGTGGGGAGCTGGAGGCAGGAACACACAGATTCAGGCTGGCATGGATCAGGAGCACAGGCAGAGGAAGGGATGGAATCCTCCCAAGATGCCGGGGTGAAGGAATGGAAGCAGGAAAGGCAGGAAGGGCAGGCAGCCGGAAGCTGGAAATCTGGCTTGGCCCTCGTGATCCCTCAGATTTATACTGAGGATGAGGTATATGGGATGGAATCCTCTGTTTGGTCAATTCTGGCATCTATCTTGTCCGTTCCTCCCCAAAGGAGGGCTGCAGGTGGGACCTCTTTATGTTTTCCTCAGAGCTGAGCAGTGTCCTTGGCTCTGCACACCAGTCTCTAGCAGTAACTCTAAACATCAAGTGTTATCAGTCCTAGAAACACACACTGTCTGAGAAACTTGCTGTTCATTTCAGCAAGTGCAACTACTTACAAGAGACTTAGCTAAAAGCAAAAGTACAAGACAGAAAATCACCTTTATCCTGGCCCAAACCAGGACAGCAGTGGGAGCCTCTGTGACATCCCTCTTCACTTGTAGGGCCAGAAAGTCTGGGTAATGATAGACAAATGAGGTTTTCCTTCAGTTCTACTGGAGGCACTTCTGCATTTGGCTGGGAAAACCATAGAATCCCAGAATGTCAGGTTGGAAGGGACCTCCAGGATCATCTGCTCCAACCCTTCTAATATTATTGTTTATATGAGATGTCTCAGCACCCCATTGAGCTGAGACTTCAAACTTTCCAAAGTTGGGGAATCCACCACTTCCCCTGGGAGACCATTCCAATGTCTGGCTGTCCTCAGAGGGAAAAATTTTCCTCTTGTATTCAGTCAGAATCTCCCCAGGAGCAACTTGTGCCCATTGCCCCTTGTCTTGTCCATGGGATTCTTTGTAAATTGGGAGTTTCCATCTTTTTTTGTAGCCACTCTTTAAGTACTAGAACACCATAAGGTCTCCCCTAAGCCTTCTCTTCTCAAGGCTGAACAAACCCAGTTTGTTTGAAAAAGAAATTTATCACAGGCAACAGTTGTTCCATATCCATGTACATACCCCTTGTTGGGGTATGACTGTCCTCAGAGTGAAAATTTTTCCTCTTGTGTTCCATCAGAATCTTCCAGGAGCAACTTGTGCCCATTGCCCCTTGTCTTGTCCATGGGACTCCTTGTAAATTGGGAGCCCCCATCTTCTTTGCAGCTCTCCTTTGAGTCCTGGAACATCCTAATAAGATCCCCCCCCTAAGCTTTCACTTCTCAAAGCTGAAGAAGTCTTCTTGAGCAGCAAAGATTGCTTCTCTACCCCATCCTCTCCTGACTTCTTCCAGGAAAGCCAAGAGAGCTGGGCAGCTGACAGCCTGGTGAGTTAGCAACACACTTTTTATTTTACTCATTACTGGGGTACTTGTCCAAGAGAGGTCTGCAGGTTTTATAGCAGTGACAGCTTCAGCAATTTCTGCCCTACCATGAAAAGACAGGAGAGAAACCAGAGCACAACCTTCAGCTGGGAAAGCAGAGTCTGAAGAGTGACAGGTTGTTCTCACCAGCATCTCTTCCTCGCTTTCTCCCCATCTCTTTGGGATTCTACAATTTTTTTTGCCCTTAACATCTGCTTGGGATGCCTATGGGATTAAGGTAGCTTGAAAGGAGGTGTGAAGAAACCCAGGTGCTCTGGTGTCAAGTCAAAGCTGATATATTTGTATTCTGAGGCCAAGAAGCATCCAGAAATCCCACTCTGGAGAGGAATGTGCACAGGGAGCTACTGAACAAATTTAAAGAAAGTTTACAAATTCATGCAAAGTTTTAGCCAGGAGGGCCCTACTTCCAGAGTATTATATTCCAGAGTGTTATATTCCTTCCAGAGTGAGGATTCCCACTTGAAGGCAAGAAGAAATGAAGATGTTCATAAGAAAATGTGAGTGGTTGTAGAGGTAGAGGTACCCTGGCAGAGGTACTCATCCAATTCCTCTGAGCAGATCTGCTGCAGGACCTGAAGAAATCCATTTTGTTTGCTTTATTCTTTCATTTTATATCAACTCTTGACTTCAATTAGGGTCAAATGAGTTTAATTAACTCATTTGTCCAGGTATTCTAATTTTTCATCTGTATGTTTCATCATTGTCCTCTTGCTGAGGAGAATTGGATAAAATACAGAATCATAGAATCAGGATGATTTTGGTTGGAAGGGACCTTAAAGATGATCTAAATCCAACCCCCCTGCATGGGCAGGGACACCTCCCACTAGATCAGGGCTTTTTAGAGCCCATCCAGCCTGGCCTTAAAAACTTCCAGGGATGGATGGGGCTTCCACCACCTCTCTGGGCAACCTGTGCCAGGATCTCACCACCCTCATGGGGAAGAACTTCTTCCTGACTTCCAGTCTAAATCTCCCCTCCTCTAGTTTCAATCCATTCCCCCATGTCCTATCATTCCCTGACATCCTAAAAAATCCCTCCCCAGCTTTCCTGGAGCCCCTTCAGATCCTGGAAGGCTCCAATAAGGTCTCCTCAGAGCCTTCTCCTCTCCAGACTGAATAAACCCAACTCTCTCAGTCTGTCCTCACAGGAGAGGTGCTCCAGCCCTCTGATCATCCTCATGGCCCTTCTCTGGACACCGTCCAGCACATCCATGTCTTTCTTGTAAGAGGAGCTCCAGAAGTGGCCACAGGGTCAATCTAGCATCATGGGTTGACTTGAAAGGGACGTAAATGATCATCTCATTCCAATCCCCCTGCCATGGGCAGGGACACGTCCCAGGTTGCTCAGATCAGGTTGCACCAGATCAGGTTGCTCAGAGCCCAATCCAGCCTGGCCTTAAAAACTTCCAGGGATGGATGGGGCTTCCACCACCTCTCTGAGCAACCTGTGCCAGGGTCTCACCACCCTCATGGTGAAGAACTTCTTCCTGACTTCCAGTCTAAATCTCTCCTCCTCTAGTTTCAATCCATTCCCCCGTGTCTTATCACTCCCTGACATCCTAAAAAATCCCTCCCCAGCTTTCCTGTAGCCCCTTCAGATCCTGGAAGGCTCCAATAAGGTCTCCTCAGAGCCTTCTCCTCTCCAGACTGAATAAACCCAACTCTCTCAGTCTGTCCTCACAGGAGAGGTGCTCCAGCCCTCTGATCATCCTCATGGCCCTTCTCTGGACACCCTCCAGCACATCCATGTCTTTCTTGTAATAGGAACTCCAGAACTGGATGCAGAACTCCAGAGGGGGTCTCACAAGAGCAGAGTAAAGGGGGAGAATCCCTTCCCTGGACCTGCTGGCCATACTTCTCTTGATGCAGATAGCTAGAAGAATATTAATTCTTACTTTGAAAATAGCAGAACATGGACTCTCTACCTCTTCTTTTGATGCTTTGCCCAAATGGCCAATCAACTTTATGGTTTTATCTGGTTTTATTGCTAGGGAAAATATTTCAGGCAGAGCTGTGAGGCATTAACTCCTGTTACATATCCTTTCTGGAGAGAATGAGGAAGATGTACTGAAGAAAACATCTGCCTGTAATAAGTAAGTCATTTCTTTGTCATATCAGCATGATAAAAAAATCAGGGAACTTCAGTCATCCGCTGCAAGGCATTTTTTTTTCCAAGAGTTGAGAACACATCCCTTATTTGTTCCTTTTCTTCAAATCCTTTGCCAAGTGTACAGTCCCAGCAGAGAAAAGACTAACATAGAATGATAGGTTCATAGAATCATAGAATTTTCAGAGTTGGAAAGGACCTTAAAGATTATCTAAATCCAACCCTCCTGCCATGGGCAGGGACACCTCCCACCAGATCAGGTTGCTCAGAGCCCCATCCAGCCTGGCCTTAAAAATTTCCAGGGATGGGGCTTCCACCACCTCTCTGGGCAACCTGTGCCAGGGTCTCACCAGCCTCGTGGTGAAGAATTTCTTCCTAACTTCCAATCTAAATCTCCCCTCCTCTACTTTGAATCCACTCCCCCATGTCCTGTCACTCCCTGACATCCTAAAAATTCCTTCCCCAGCTTTCTTCCAGACATCCATGAAGAAGAAGACTCTTGTTTCATATTCCCAACATTTCTTCACACCTCTGGGAATCACCTAAGAATTCCTGACTAAAGGATGCAGGCTGTGTTCCCACTGGACTGCAAAAGCAACCCCCTGTCAAAACCCTTTCCCTCTACATGCATAAACTCCATCTTTTGCTCCAATGGCCCCCAAATTTTCATGTAATAATAAGGTCCACCCCACTCTTTTCCTTTACCAAGGCCTAAACCCCCTCCTCATTTCTCTGCATCATTCACACTTTTTACCATCAGTGAATTTATTCTTGCCTCTAGCAACCTCCTGAAAATAACATCATGTTTGGAAGCAATCCTTGCAGAACCTACTGGGGGCCTTTCTGCCTTTTCCATTTGTTAATGATCATCCACTGACAGCTATGTGTCAGGTAGGTTTTAATTTATTTTATGGATGAAAACCATTTTGGACTCTTTTATTACTCCTATTCCATGTTAATCAGAACACGAGTGCAGGAAGTCACCTGCTCACAAAGGTTAAAGGAGATAGCTCCAGAAAAATACATCAAGTGAAATAGTGTGAATAATGGGGGAGAGGATTTTATTCAGCCAGGGGAAACATCAGTCAAGGGAAATGTCTGTGGAAGTAACAGAACAGTGAATGCATAATAACTGACATTTCCAGTACTGTATAAAATACATCACAGTGTAGTTTATACAACTCCATTTGTTTTCCTAAGAAAATTGTTCTTTGCTGATACTGGAGATTAATACCAACCTATGGAGGTTTTGCACATATGTGTCTCCATGAAACTACAATTTCCATGATGTCCAGAACTGTTAAAAATGACTGAGACTCAATATGCTGTTAATGGGTTAATTAATTAATGAAATTGAAATTGCAGTGAGCAAAACAGCACTGGGTGTGTGGGGAATCTCCTCTCCACTCACACACACACATCTAAAACTCTAGGATTACCATTGGTGAGGCCGCACCTGGAGTATTGTGTCCAGTTCTGGGCCCCTCAGTTCAAGAAGGACAGGGAAGTGCTTGAAAGAGTCCAGTGCAGAGCTACTGAGATGATTAAGGGAGTGGAACATCTCCCTTATGAGGAAAGGCTGAGGGAGCTGGGTCTCTTTAGTTTGGAGAAAAGGAGACTGAGGGGTGACCTCATCAATGTTTTCAAATATGTAAGGGGTGAGTGTCAGGGAGATGGAGTTAGGCTTTTCTCAGTGGTGACCAGTGATAGGACAAGGGGTAATGGGTGTAAATTGGAGCATAGGAGGTTCAAGTTGAATATCAGAAAGAATTTTTTTACTGTAAGGGTGACGGAGCCCTGGAACAGGCTGCCCAGGGGGGTTGTGGAGTCTCCTTCACTGGAGACATTCAAAACCCACCTGGACACGTTCCTAGGGGATGTACTCTAGGGGGCCCTGCTCTGGCAGGGGGGGTTGGACTAGATGATCTTTCCAGGTCCCTTCCAACCCCTAGGATTCTATGATTCTATGAATATTCAAAAGGAGGTGGGTTTACATACATATTCAAAGGGATTACCTCATGTCATTATAATATTCATGATAGGTGGAGTCTGGGTGGAGTGTAGGCAGAGTCTTCTTTTGGGAAGATATTCAGAGGGTCGTCAGGGGGTCTTTGGATGAAGTAAGAAGTCTTCCTCAAGCTTGAACTTTTTTACCTTTCTTCATTTTGCTGACTTCATTATATTGTTACAGGGTGATATCAGACCCTAGCCATCATTTTCCCCTTATCTGTTGGCTGTGACATTTTTCTGTTCTCCTTTTGCAGATATTCACATTCTTTTGGTGCCTCGTTGGCCTTGGCAGGGCCTTGTTTTAAGAACAAAACTTACATTCCTAATTATCTTCGAGGCAGAAGTTACTCTCGTTAGGGCCTTGTTTTGTTCACACTGAAACAGTGGAAAATCACTCAATAGCTTTGTCTAGCCCCATATTTACTTCTTTCTAAGTTTAATTTTGAATTTCACTGGTTAGGAATACAAATTAATTAACATGTATTACATTTGTTACAAGAACCAAACCAATGTCTGGCCTAGACATAAGAGATTTTGGAGAGAGCCATCTTGAACCTTATCACTATGTACAGGGGGGACCTTATCTCTCTCTACAACTATCTACAGGGAGGTTGGAGTCCAGTGGGGGTTTGGTTCTTCTCCTATGCAACTAGAGACAGGATGAGAAATCAGGGCCTGAAGCTTCTCCAGGGGAGGTTTAGGTTGGATGTTAGGAAGCTTTTCTTCACAGAAAAGTTGACCAGGCATTGGGATGGAGTGCCCAGGGAAGTGGTGGAGTCCCCATCCCTGGAGGTGTTCAAGGACAAACTGGATGTGGCACTCAGTGCCAAGGCTGATGTGGTGGTGTGAGGCCACAGGATGGATTTGATGAGCTCAGAGGTCATTTCCAGCCCCAATAATTCTGTGGTTCTGTGAATGGCTCTTTACTGGAGATAGGACAAGAGGAAATGTGTTCACATTCCTCCAGGGGAGGTTCAGATTAGATATAAGGAAAAATTTCTTCACCAAATGAGAGGTGAAGCATTGGAATATTGCCCAGGGAGGTGGTGGAGTCACCATCCCTGGGAATATTAAAAAAATGGCTCCCAACTTTGGGAGATGATTTAGTAGTTAAAGTGTTGTAGGACTGGTGGCTGGGCTCCATGAACTTGAAGGTTCTTTCCAACCACAAGGATTCTATGATTTGGATTGAGAGAATCAATTTCCCAGCCTTCAGTTCTATAACCACAGTGTAAATATCATTGGTGGAAAAAGGTGAATACTGCTACCTCCATTTCAGGACATTGTTGTATCAGTAGTTTTTTTTTTTAATAGAATCAGCCAGGTTGGGAAGGAGCTCTGAGATCATCAAGTCCAACCCTTGATTCACTCCCTCCGTGGTTCCCAGCCCATGGCACTGAGTGCCACGTTCAGTTTCTTCTTCAAAACCTCCAGGGATGGAGAATCCACCCCCTCCCTGGGCAGGTAAGATTTTTTTTTCCTCATATCCAAGCTAACCCTCCCCTGGCAGAGCTTAAGCCCATGGCCTCTTGTCTTCCTGAGAGTTGCCTGGGAGCAGAGCCCAACCCCCCCCTGGCTCCAGCCTCCTTTCAGGGAGTTTTAGAGAGTGATGAGGTCTCCCCTGAGCCTCCTCTTCCAAATAATTGGAAAACCTTATCCAAAGCATTGAAATTATAACCAATATATGATCAAGTTCTGAGAAGTTTAAAAGCTTTTTGGACTTGAGGGTCAGCCTGGGCTGTCATCATGTCCAGCTTCATTATCAGGGACCAAGAAATAAGGACTAAATGTGAGCACATTTAGCTCATCCACACTGTGTGTGTCTGTATCTTTAAAAAGTAATTTATGTGCACATAAATAGTTCTGTTCTGATAGTTTTACCTTAAGAGAGTAGAGTACTACCAGCTCTCATAATTTTAGTAAGAGCTTTCTGATGACTGGTACTTTCCTTAAAGCTCTTGATCTTGGACTAACACTCTTTTGTGATAATCTCTACTTTCACACATAAAACACTCACATAATTGCTGAGATTGCCTTTCCAGTGTGACCCACCTGCATTCAAATGGGTCAAAAAGAAGGAAAAAAAAAAAAGAAAAAGACCCAGGTGTTCCAACCTTATGAATTAAGATGTATTCAGTTGTAACTAAATGAGGCCTAAGTTGATGTAAAAGCTGTCTCAGTCCTGAGGTGCTCTACCCCTTGAAAGAAGTCTACAGAGTTGTGTAGCCAGAGAGATAATATTCTCTCTAATGGAACATTTAATTTCTTGGGGTTTTTTTTGCTCTTGAATGTAGAATTACATTTAATTCACTCACTTGGAAACCCTCCTTTTTTAAATGAAGATCTATTCAAAAGAAGACAAAAGGCCCTGTAGGATCTAGAAGGGATTTAAACCACAACCAAGCTATCTGAAGAACTTCAGAGGAGCTGTGCTGGGAAAATACTCGTGGCACAGGTCCCTTGTATGAAAAGTGATACAAAGATAATAAAAACATGGGTCCAGATTTCTAAATAGCATCACCAGAAACTGACAAAAAATCCCTTAGAAGTTTGGGCTCTTGTTTGTGTGTGTGGTTGCATGTTGGTGTCCTGGACTAGCACAGAGGGCTCTTTCTTTATTGCAAAGTTAGTTTAGGAGAAGCACCTGGGAGGGAAGCTGTGATTAAATTCCAAACACTGGTGCTCCAAGAGTTGGAAAATTGACATTAGGACTTTGTCTAAATGATAATTCAACACTTTCCAAGCAACCTTTAGCTGACATGATAATAAGAAGAGGAGCCTCCACAGGCTTGAAATATTAGTGGAGAAAAATGCAGCAAACTTGCCCATAAGACTTTTTATTTTTCCCACTCTAAAAGCTCCAGGGATGTAAATAATCTCTCAGCCACTGTTAATGTTTCCCTGAAAGAGACAGAGGCATTTCAGAGGGAGGGAGGTTTACAACACTGAAATGTCAATGTTGACACTAAACAGGAAACAAATCACAGAATCACAGAATCATTGGGGTTGGAAAGGAGCTCTGAGATCATCAAGTCCAACCCTTGATCCACTCCCCCCATGGTTCCCAGACCATGGCACTCAGTGCCACATTCAGTCTCTTCTTAAAAACCCCCAGGGATGGAGAATCCACCCCCTCCCTGGGCAGGAAAGAATTTTTTCCTAATATCCAAGCTAAACCTCCCCTGGCAGAGCTTAAGCCCATGGCCTCTTGTCTTCCAATGTCTGTCCTCGGAGTGAAAAGCTTTCCTCTTGTGTTCAACTAGAATCTCCCCAGGAGCAACTTGTGCCCATCACCCCTCATCCTATCCATGTTACTCTTTGTAAATATTTCATAGAATTTCACAGAATCTTTGGGGTTGGAAAGGAGCTCTGGGATCATCAAGTCTAACCCTTGATCCACTCCCCCCGTGGTTCCCAGCCCATGGCACTGAGTGCCACATTCAGTCTCTTCTTAAAAACCTCCAGGGATGGAGAATCCACCCCCTCCCTGGGCAGCCCATTCCAATGGCTGATCACCCTCTCAGTAAAGAATTTCTTCCAAATATGCAACCTAACCCTCCCCTTTCAGAGCTTAAGCCCATGCCCTCTTGTCTTACTGAGAGCTGCCTGGGAGCAGAGCCCGACCCTTCCCTGGCTCCAACCTCCTTTCAGGGAGAAAGGAGGGAAAGTGGCACAGGTTGCCCAGGAAGCTGGTTGAGGTTTCATCCCTGGAGATATTCAAGGTGAGGCTTGAGGAGGTTCTGAGCACCCTGATCTAGTTGAGGGTGTCCTTACTGCAGGGGGGTTGGACTGGATGACCTTTAGATGTCCTTCCAACCCAAATTATTCTGTTTCTTTGATAATAAGGGAATTACCAGCACGGTACACAAAGTGCCTTTAAGTCCCTGACCAGCCTTGCAAAATACCTGTGGCAGGGAAAAAGCTGCTCAGTTCACATTAAACCCATTCAGAGCAGAAGCAGTTTATTGATTTATTAACAGCAGCTAATTAAGTGGCAGTAAATGAACCTCCCAATCAAGACTGGTATCAGCAAGAGACAGATAAACTGCTGACATGTCTGAACTGAGACATCTACAAAAAATGGTAGCAATCACCTAAAGATTTCTAAACATCCAGGATCCACTTAGATAATGAGCTGTCTGTGAACACTTCTCCTCTCTCAAACCATCTGTGTGTTGCAGGAAGGGTTGATTCCCTTGCTTTTCCGTCATCCTGCAGAAAATGATGTAATCATAGAATTATGGAATGGTTTGAGTTGGAAGGAACCTTAAAGATCATTTAATTCCAACCCCTGTCCATGGGCAGGGAAACCTCCCACTAGAAGAGGCTGCTCCAAGTCCCATCCAACCTGGTCTCCAACAATTGCAGGGAGGGGAAACCCACAAATTCCCTTGGCAATCTGTTCCAGTGTCTCACCACCCTCACTGGAAAAATTTTCTTCCTAGTATCTATATCTAAATCTCCCCTCCTTTAGTTAAAAAGCATTATTCCTCATCCTATTGCTGCACTCCTTGGCAAAGAGACCTTCTCCAACTTTTCTGTAGCCCCTTCAGATACAAGGTCTCCCAGGGGCCTTCACTTCTGCTGGAACAGAGGTGCTCCAGCCCTCTGATCCCCTTCATAGCTCTATTCTGGGCTCATTCCAGGATCTCCATGTCCTTCCTGTGTTGGGGGCTCCAGACTTGGATGTAGTTCTTCAGATGGGATCTCAGGAGAGCAGAGTAGAGGGAGAATCACCTCCCTACAGCTGCTGCTATACACCTTCTTTTGATGTAGGCCAGGATATGGTTGGTTTTCTGTCCTGAAAGTATAAATTGGAAGTTCATACTCATTTTTAATCCCCCAATACCCTTAAGTCCTTCTCTACAGAGCTGTTTTCAACACATTCATCATCCAACTGTACCCACGTTTGGGTTGGGGGTGCTCTGCTTTTTATGTGTATTTCTGCCTCTCCATACAACTCCTTGATCTATGTGCCTGTAAAAAAGCACCCTTGGAGCTTCCACACATGCTCCAGATGTGAGTCCTCTCCTTTTTTGCACCCTCTGATCTCCTGGCTCTACCCCGCTTTAGATCCCACCCGAGGATGCTGTGTCTGACCCAGGCACAGGTTGTGAAGCTGCCCCTGGGCTTCCTCCCATCCCCAACCAGCTTTTTGACCACTGCTCTTTCTATTCCAAGGTCCCACCTGCTCTTGTCATGATTCTTCTCAAATTTACTCATTTTCTTTTTCATAGGTCTCTTATTTTCCAGGTAAGTTTTCATCTGGCTGATGATCAGCTTCCTCTTTAACACAATTGATCAGGGGCAAACATCCTTCCAGATATATTTATGGTCTGGATTCAACAAACACCAACATTGCTATCATCTTGGTTGTTGCTATCCAGGCCATTTAATAGGACCAGGAATATGAGCTCCCTGAAAACATCCATGGGGTTGGTTAAGTGAGAAAAACCTTCATGGGTATTCATAGGTGATTATGTGGTCAGAGCCTTCCAGCTTTGCAGTCCCTCAGCATTTAGAGAAATTGTGTGGTTTGCATTCTGCACAAGACCAGTTGCATATTGTAGAGGGGTTTTCTCCTGAGAAAAAATTGAAAAAAAAGAAAAAAAAGAGGGGATTTATCCTGAAAAAAAACCTCCTCGTGCTATGTCTGAAAGCGACAACCACTTGTAAGATCTTCCCCTGACCTTGCTGAATAACCTTAAAGGACCTTGTGTAGGATTTCACTTCCTCTAGAGTGAAGCCTCCACGTACAAGCTTCATGGGGTTGAGTTTTGGGACTTTCCAGATGCTATCTGGAAAAAGAAGCAAAGGCAGAAGAAAAGGAGAAGATGTTTTTTGGGAAAGTTTGGAAAGGAAGAAGTCACAAGGATAACTCAAGACCCACCTGGCCCACTGGGTTTTGTGGCTAAAATAACCATCATGGAAGTGACCCAACCTCTCATGTAGCTGCTTCCTATGGGGTCTCCTGGAACAGGTTTTGGTGTGAATTCAAGATAGAGTTCAAATAAAGAGTGAGAAAGACAAAACTTTTGGCTACTCCAGGCCTCCTGAGATGCAAACTCACCTCCCCCAGTGCTGGGGTACTACTGGGGAAGCCCAAAACTCTTCTGTACCCTCACACATAGAAGTTTTTAAGTCTTAAAATTCTCCTTGGTTTGCCAGAGAGAGCTGTCCCTGCTTGGAGTGACTCTGTCCTGTGTAAGGCTGCAAAGAATAAAACCTGGTTTTAACCCCAATAAAACCTGGTTTAACAGCTCTGCTGCTTTACCCATCCTTTTTTTCATACTTTGTTAAAACTGGCCCATTAAAGAGTAAAATAAAAGAGATGACTTCCAAATTAGAATAATAAAGCAGGAGCCAATCCAGCTGTTAGTGGCTATGGATTTTTTAATGTCTGTGCTATTAATGTGATTGGAGCAAGATAGAGAGGGAAGGGAAAGAGGAACTCGTTGCTGGGGGGCTGAGATCTTCATTGCATGGAAGGCAAAGGTAGATGTTGTACAGGAAAAAGGATGCTCAGGGAGAGTCTGGATCTGGGCCATGAAAAAAGGAAAAAGGGAATAAGGAGAAGTCACATGTGTTTCAGCACCCATGCTGCTGATTTCATGTGAGACCCAGGGCAATAACAGATCAGATTTCAGTAGTTTTCAGCTTGTATTACAAATTAAAAGGTAAATATAAGAAGTGCATCAATTTTTTTTTTCTTTGTTTTTTTTTTATCTCTTGTTGAGGAAATAAAGTGGAAAAAAAAAGAGGCAGGGTAAACATTCTCGTAGCTTAAATGAAACCAAAACAATCAACTTATTGTGTTGAAATAAACCTTCATCTTGGGTTGAGTGAAAGAGTTGTGCAACCTGGATCAAAAGCTTTTTGCCTCTTAATGGTTTGTTGTTTGGGGGTCAGTTTCTAAATTAAATATTCATAGAATCACAGAATTGGCTGGGTTGGAAGGGACCTCAGAGATCATCAAGTCCAACCCTTGACCCACTCCCACTGCAGTTCCCAGCCCATGGCACTGAGTGCCACATCCAGGCTCTTTTGAAATATCTCCAGGGATGGAGAATCCACCCCTTCCCTGGGCAGCCCATTCCAATGCCTGATCACCCCCTCCGTAAAGAAATTCTTTCTAATGTCCAACCTAAACCTCCCCTGGCACAACTTGAGACCTCTTGTGCCCTCTTGTCTTGCTGAGAGTTGCCTGGGAAAAGAGCCCAACCCCCCCCTGGCTCCAACCTCCTTTCAGGGAGTTGGAGAGAGTGATGAGGTCTCCCCTGAGCCTCCTCTTCTCCAGCCTCAACACCCCCAGCTCCCTCAGCCCTTCCTCACAGGACTTGTGCTGGATCCCTTCACAGCCTCCTTGCTCTTCTCTGGACCTGCTCCAGCACCTCAATCTCCTTCCTGAGCTGAGGGGCCCAGAACTGGACACAGGACTCAAGCTGTGGCCTCCCCAGGGCTGAGCACAGGGGCAGAATCCCTTCCCTGGACCTGCTGGCCACGCTGTTCCTGAGCCAGCCCAGGATGCCATTGGCCTTCTTGGCTACCTCGTCTATGAGGAAAGATGAAAAATATCATTGCTATTGAAAACTTGCTTTTCAGCTAAGGAATTCAGCTGTTAAATGGACCAGAATTATTCCAGTCCTACAGTTCTAAAGAGCTAAAATACTTAAGCACACATTTTTGCTGTGGATTAGTCCCAATTTTCTGCCTTTTCCTGGGCTCATGATGTTCCTGCTCTCCTGGTATCTGTGATGCTGCTCATGGTACAGTTTCTCTGTGTGGGAAAACATGGATTATAATCTGCAGGAACACTGGATAGGAGGTAAAATACAATAGTCCTTATACACACACTTTTATTTTGGAATAAGAGGGCTTTTTGCCCATCACCCAAATTCAGCTCAACACAGAGGTGATTTTGTGGTTAAGGTGGTTTAGGACTGATGGTTGGACCCAAGAATCTTGAAGGTCCTTTCCAAATAGGATTCTTCTATGATTTTATGAATAAGTATTCCTAGAAAACAGCCTAGGAGGGACTGTGCACACTGTTCAAGGAAATGTGGATTACTCTGGCTGGATCTGAGCCAGCTCTGATCTGGAAATAATGTAATTATGGTTTGCATCCTCTAAGTCTAAGAAGTCCCAAAGGGAAACTGGCTACTTAAGTCTTATTCTGGTCCATGTGGACCAGAAAGGACAAATGGGCTTTCTCTGGTTTACTCCTGATATTCTGGCTACATGTTTTCACCTTGTTTTTCACTGAATCTGCTCTTTCAGGTTGCAGCATCCTTTTTGAAGACTTTCAGACATTTACCATAATTCTGGATGTTCTGCTTTGCTTCTCACATTGATGGATACTCTGAAGTCCCAGGCACTGTGGAACTGCAGAATTCAGCCCTGCAAACCAGGAGAAAACACAAAAACCTCACATTCAAACAGAAATGTGGAACTGGAGTCAGGTAAGGCTGTTTCCCCTCTACTTCATGAACTAATCAGGAGATGATTTGCTAGGATTTAGGAAGGAAAATTGGAGATGTTCCATACTGCACACCTGCAGGGTTGGCTGCTTGCAAAACAAATGAACCAGGAGGTGTTTTACAGGGCTAAGTTAGGAGAGAAATGAATATTCAACATGCACCAAAATGCCTACAGCTGGGTGAGGAAATGCAAACTTACCCCGGATTGCATCCAACCCTCAGGATGTGTGAAGGATCCTGCTTCCCCCCCAACAAGGGAGACATTTTCAGGATGAGTGGGTTTCAAAAGCAGGAGGGGTCTGCAGAGACAGAGAAGCCCTAAGCTATTCTGATCTCTTAATTAATTGTGTAGATCCTCTCTTCTTCATTATTTCGTGGTAATTGAAGTATCTCTCCATCCACTGTTGTTCTGAGAGGCCCACCATGCTCTTATCTACCTTAAGCAGGAGCCTGTGCTTAGATCATTAAGCAGAGATGGATTTTATATATAAAAAAAGCCCTATCTCACATCATTAACATTTAAGTCTCCCTTCTGCATTTTATTTCCCTAAATAAAAATGATTTGAAAACCTGCAGCAACTGGGACTTGCTGCATTGAAACCTCACCAGGAATGATGAGAGGGAAGAAAACATGAGGGGATGGAGCAGAAAAGGGTAAAAAGGATGAGAAGAGGAAAGGGGATTTGAAACCAATCAGTCAGCACCCTGATTTCTTCACCGTGTCCCCAGTATTGTTTTTTTTTTAGCAAGACTGAAGTTCCATTAGACAGAAGGTATCAGGTGCTCAAAAGCAGTGAATAACTCTTTGAGAAGTTACTCTGCTAACTTTGTAAAGAATAATACAATTATTGAGGTCAAAAGGGACTTTGAAGGTGTCTGGTCAAGTCCCACACTCAAGATAGACCTAACTTTGAAGGTAGATCAGGGTTGAAAAGTAGAGGAAAAAATAAAAATAAAAAAAAGGAATTTTTTCAGTCCAGTTTTGAATATATTGAATATATCCAAAAGATATGGTACATCCAAAATAAATTCAAAGATCAAAATCTCACCTACCTTGTTTGCTTGTTTGGTTTTTTGTTTCACTTTTTTCCACTGGGTGAACCCAAACCTCTTTAATTGTGTTACTCTGGCAATGTAACTGTTCTGGGAAATACTTGGCCACCTGTAGTGAAGGACTCTCATGGTACTGAGAA
Source organism: Heliangelus exortis (assembly GCF_036169615.1). Lineage (NCBI taxonomy): Eukaryota > Metazoa > Chordata > Aves > Apodiformes > Trochilidae > Heliangelus > Heliangelus exortis. The sequence goes on along the minus strand of NC_092423.1, from coordinate 149,442,763 downwards.
TAGTTGGATGGATGGATGGATGGATGGATGGATGGATGGATGGATGAAAGAAGCTTGAAGAGCTGGGATGATACAGCCTTGTGGTCTTCATTTTTTTCCATAATATTTTTTACAGTTTTTTACAAAATAGAGTTTTTATCTCCCAGTTAAGATTATTTAATTCTTTTTTCTACTTTTTCACCATGAACTCCTCAAAACATTGCTTGTGTCAATTGCAGAACTTGGATTCTGAGGATCCTTGGATTCTGAGGACCCACCTTTAGCATCTTCAGTCTTCTTGGAACAGACCCCAGTGCCCTGAGCTCCTTTGTGACCAACTGGACCTAAACCACATCACCCAATGAACTCTCTGTCTACAAGATCAATTCTTGAAGTTGTATCTACTCCACATGGCAGCCTTGAGGTTGGATTTCAGATCAAATTCATAGAATCACAGAATGTCAGGTTGGAAGGGACCTCAAGGATCATCTGCTCCAACCCTTCTAACATTACTGTTGATGTGAGATGTCTCAGGACCCCATTGAGCTGAGATTTAAAGCTTTCCAAAGTGGGGGAATCCACCACTTCCCCTGGGAGACCATTCCAATGTCTGACTGTCCTCAGAGGGAAAAATTTTCCTCTTGTGTTCAATCAGAATCTCCCCAGGAGCAACTTGTGCCCATTGCCCCTTGTCTTGTCCATGGGACTCCTTGTAAATTGGGAATCTCCATCTTCTTTGTATCCCCCCTTAAGTACTGGAACATCCCAATAAGGTCTCCCCTAAGCTTTCTCTTCTCAAGGCTGAACAAACCCAGTTTTCTCAGCTTCTCCTCATAGGGCAGCTGCTCCAATCCTCTGATCATCCTCGTGGCTTTTCTCTGGACCCTCTCCATCTTTTCCACATCCTTTTTGTACAGCAAGGACAAAAACTCAACAAAATATTCCAGGTGAAGTCTGACAAGTGCTGATTGTCCATTCAAATTCAAATCTTCTAGGTCAGATGGAGTGGCCAAAGGGCTTTTTTTTAATAGCAATTTAGGCATAATTGGTGGGTTTGGTAGGGGAAAATTCTCCTTCTGGGTAAGAAGTTGAAGGCTGGAGGGATGCCCTGAGGTCTAGAAGTCTCTGATCATGCAATGAAGTTTCTCTCCAGATGGAAGATCTTCAAAGAAATATCTATGTGAAGGTGATAATTTTTGCAACAGATGCAAGAAACAGTGCTGGGAAGCAGAAACAACGTGTACATTTCTTACAGAAAATTGTATTAGTTGACAGGAGGAAAAAACATTTTCTGCCCAGAAATGTCTTAAAAATGAACATGTTAAAAAGGATTGGGTTTGTTTCTCTCTGAAGTTCTGGAGACAGAAAATATTTGTTGAAACATGATTTATGCAGAAAGGTGATCCTGATCATCAATAATGCCCTATCTTCAGCCACCTTATCTCATCATTATCATGAAACATCCACTCCCTCCCCAATTAATCAGTGTGAACCACCCAACCCAAAAAGCTTTCTTCACAATTTAAGACCAGAAGTCAGCAGATGCCCCATGGGCTTTCTCACAGCATTTGTTTCATCTTACATCTCACTTTGTAGCTAAAGATGTTTCAGGAAACTGAGAGTTGTGTTTATCTCCGGGCAGAATAAATTATCCAGCTTGTCTGAAATGTAAAATGTGAAAAAGGAAAACAAGAGCAAAAGGGATCAGCTCTTTTACATGGGTTTGTTCTTCCCTCCTAAATGTAAGTCGCTTAAACTCTCCTCGGAGCAAATTGCTTTAGCAGTTCAAAAAGCATGCTCAAAATACTAATTTGCAATTAATAACCAAATTGCATTGACATTCCTGTGCCAGCTTTTAAATAATTACAGAGTAGCAGAACATTGTGAAAATTAACTGCTGTTCCTCAGGCAACTGAGACCCTGAGGACTCAGACTGTGCAATTATCAGAAAGTAAATATTCACTCAAATTTACTTGGTGCTCACAGGGAAAGGAGGAAAGAAGTTGGGCTTGAAGAGTGTTTGGATGACAGGGAAGCTCGGTGATAAGATGGCTTTGAGGGTGGATTTACTGAGGAGTTGGAGAGGCTTTAATTCCAGTACCTGAAAGAAGGTTGGAGAGGGACTGTTGGCAAGGGCTTGGAGTGATAGGATGAGGGGCAGTGGCTTGGAATTAGAGAAGAGTAGATTTAGATTGGATGAGAGGAAAAAGTTTTATACCATGAGGGTAGTGGAAAAATAGAACAGGTTGCCCAGAGGGTGGTTGTGGTCTCATCCCTGGAGATATTCAAGGTGAGGCTTGAGGAGGTGTCAGGGTTTAACACTGCCCCAGAAATTAAACCAAATACCAGATGCTCTCTATTAATGTCTCTATCATCCTGATAAAGAAAGGAGAGAGAATAAGGGAGAGAGACTGATGGGTTGGAAACTAAACTACACAGCTTTAATGGAACAGGAATGAGAAATAGGAAAAAAAATTACAAAATATATATACAAATATAAAGGAAAATGGATCCCAGGTTCCTCCCCCTTTTCCCCCAAGAACTCTCCCATCCCCACCCAGGCTGCAGGGCAGCCCTGGGAAAGTCCAGGCTGGACTCCTGGGCTCAGCAGCAGTGGGGAGCTGGAGGCAGGAACACACAGATTCAGGCTGGCATGGATCAGGAGCACAGGCAGAGGAAGGGATGGAATCCTCCCAGGATGCCCAAGCAAACAGGAACAGGGGAAGAAGGGGAAGCAGGAAGGGCTCTGACCCTGGTGATCCCTCCAATTGATCCTGAGGATGAGGTGGATGGGATGGAATCCTCTGTTTGGTCAATTCTGGCCATTTCTCTTGTCTGTTCCTCCCCAAAGGAGGGCTGCAGGTGGGACCTCTTGCCTCCTTTTCTCCTTGCAGAGGGCCAAATGTTCCTCAGAGCTGAGCAGTGGCCTTGGTTCTGCACCCCATTCTCCAGCTGGAACTCTAAACATCGAGTGGGATCAGTCCCAGCAGCAGCCACTGCCTGAGAAACTTGCTGTTCATTTCAGCAAGTGCAGCTCCTTCCAAGAGACTCAGCTGAAAGCAAAAGTCCAAGACAGAAAATCACCTTTTTCCTGGACCAAACCAGGACAGGAGGCTCTGAGCAACCTGATGTGGTTGAGGGTGTCCTTACTGCAGGGGGTTGGACTGGATGACCTTTGGAGGTCCCTTCCAACCCAAATAATTCTATGATTACACCAAGAGCACGGGCAGGATCTATCCAGGATTCACCAGCAGCTGTCTCTTCCAGAACTCTGTGTTTCCTTTCATGGCTCATTACAATAAGTTAGATGAGAACTCCAGCTAATTGCTATTGCCATAGTAATTTACAGTAGATGCTGTTTCTGTTTGTACATCCTGGAGATGGCATAATGAGATGCTGTCTTTCTCAATTTTATAAGCTTGGGCTAGACAACCTTTAGATGTCCCTTCCAACCCAAATTTTTCTATGATTCTATAATTCACCCAACCATTCACATCCTCACCAACCAGTGGGTGCTCATCATGGGGCAAAGGATTTGAGAGTGATAGAATGATTTGTTTTATCATTAATGAAGTGTCAATATATCAGGGGTGTCTTTTTGGATCATTTCCCCTTCTTTATAACGTTGATTTCTCTACAGCTGTCTTCTATAGTGGGACTTTCTTCACAACCAAGAACATCTGTCCTTCTCCACCTTTTAAAAATGGAAAATGAGATGCTCAGATTGTGCCTGCTCAGCAAAACAGAGCAGAAAATCTCATGAATGTGAGGAGGGTGATGAAGATGAGACAGGCTGAGAAAGGGTGGGCTGTTCATCCTAGAGAAAAAAAAAAAAAAGATTCCTCAAAGCACCTCCTGGTACCTGAAGGGGCTTCAGGAAAGCTGGGGACAGACTTTTTACAAGGATAGAAAGAAAGAGAAATGTTTCAAGTTGAAAGAGGATGGATTTAGATGAGATATTAGGAAGAAATTTTTTGTTGTGAGGCTGGTGAGACACTGGAACAGGTTGTCCAGAGAAGCTGTGGCTGCCCCATCCCTGAAATGCTGAAGGCCAAGGTTGGATGGATGGAGCTTGGATCAACCTGGTGCAGTGAAAAATGTTCCTCTCTTGAGACAGAGAATTAGATAATCTTTAAGATCCCTTCTAACTCAAATAATTTTATGTTTCTAAGTGGGATTCAGAGGAAAAAACCCAAATCCTGGAACCCATTTTAATACAGACACAAAATACATCCAGCCATGGAAAATGGAGCCAAATGGATCCAAAACATCATTGGGTCTGAAAGACTCAGGGGTGAAGCTTTATATAGATGTAATTTTGCAAGGTGTCACCTTGTTGGAGGTGATCAAAAAGGACAAGGAGTCTTCTGGAGCTGGGAAGAGATGAGGACCTTCCTCCTTACAAGTGCCAAGGGGAAAGGAAAAATGTCTGTCCCTGATGGGGAAGTGACACAAATACCTCTAGACACTTCTCCAAGGGGACTCAATGATGTTTCAGCCAGGGCCTGATCCCTGGTACAGAAATGAGACAGAGCAGGGTTGGAAACAACACAGAAAGAATTTTTTTGGAATTTGGTTAGATCACGTAATAGGTTTTATTTTAGAAAAATCTCACCCTGCTCTGATCTGGCTCATCACTACAGAGTCAGGAGATGCATTCACTTTTACTAATTATCTTGTTTTCTAAATAAAGGGAGATAGTTAGCTTTTTAAAAGCAAAAAACAAGCAAACATCAAACTAAAAGACCAAAAAAAAAACCAAAACACCAAAAAAATCCCACCCAAACCACAAACATAACCTCCCCCCAAAAAAATCAGGAACAAAAAAATAGAATTTCACTTTCTTTCATGGTAAAATTCCATTTGTTTGCCTCAGTTCTAATTATCCTCCTTCCCTACACATAAATATCTGTGTACATCAAATCTAATGGCCACTTTTGAAAATGGGGTCCATGGATCAAAGAAATTTATTGACTTACAGAAGTCTAAAGGTCAGAAAACCTGATCCTCTGATTTACCACCTCTAATTAGAGAGAAACATCTTCAGGATGCCCCTGTGAATCAGAAAACACATTCCCACAGCTTTTGGTGCCTCTTGTCCTTGAGAGCAACATTACAGATTTGTGAACAGGAGCCAAACTCCATGATTCTTTTTCTAGGATTAAAAAAAAAAAAAAAAAAAAAGCCAAATAACTTCAAGTGAATGAAATGAAAAATGTTTAGCCCTGAACTGCCTGTGCACCAGAACTTCCACGGGTCCATTTGGCACCAAGACACCAAATGAGAAAGTTACCCACACCCTCAAAACATCAGAAAGGTGCTGAGAGTGGGCATGTTCTGGATGTAAAATTCATTTACATGCTCGATGTAGCACACCAGTTCTGTGCTGTCCAGAAACACCCCTGAAATGGAATAATAGAGATTCTGCAAGGATCATGATTTTGCCCTTTAGAGAAGTCATTTATTTGTAATAAAGTTTGTGAATGGCTCTCATATATTTTGTTATTAGGTGATGACAATAAAGATTCTTCGATCTGTATGTTAAGGGACAGAGGGGCAGGTTTAGGAAGGCATGAAGCATGAAGAAAGATTATTTAAGGTGCCCTGGAGAATATCACTATAACTGCTTATAACATCCTTTCTAACATAGATTGTTTTCCAGTAAATTTGCCCTTGTTAGTCAGACTCTATTGCTGTCTTCATGGTTAAAAGGAAGCAAAATTTAATACCTGTCAGCTGTTATGTCTTCCAAGTGCTTTTAAATTTCAAGGACTGCTCATCCAATCACTACAGGATTATGGATTTTATTTTGTGAAAAGAAATCTGGCTGAGAACGGAAGAGAATGTCCTTCTCTGCTCCTGGTATGCCTTACTCTGAGAGGGTGATGATGGTCTGTGCTCAGTCATCTGAGGGGAAAAAAAGCAACCAAAAAAAAAAAACAATCAACCAACCAACCAAAAAAACCAGAGAGAGAGAAAGAGAGAGAGACAGAAAGAGAGAAAGAGAGCAAGAGAAAAAAAGGGAAAGAGTGAAAGAAACAGGAAGGAAGGAAGGAAGGAAGGAAGGAAGGAAGGAAGGAAGGAAGGAAGGAAGGAAGGAAGGAAGGAAGGAAGGAAGGAAGGAAGGAAGGAAGGAAGGAAGGAAGGAAGGAAGGAAGGAAGGAAGGAAGGAAGGAAGGAAGGAAGGAAGGA
>NC_092423.1:148697325-148733877 GCF_036169615.1 Heliangelus exortis | reverse complement strand
TGTGCTGGAGTTATTGTAAAAGAGAAAAAAAAAATCCAGCTTCCCTTCTAAAAAATACAATTTGTTTTCTCTCTTGCTTTTTTTTTTTCCCTTGAAAGCCCAGCCCCACCCTGCCACTCAGGGTGGCTGCAGCAGAAATGAGGATGAAAACAAAACCAATTAGGGACTGGGATATTCAAGGAGAAGGCAGCCAACCCACCAGAGGATCAGAGAGATCATTTCTCACACACGTGTCCACTGAGATGAGAAGTAATGAGCTGAGCCCTCCTCTACAGCTTTTCATAACACAAAGCACTGGGCAGCTGGTCAGGTGGGGAAAAAGAAAAAAAATATCAGCTAATCTTCCTTTTTTCCTCTTTCTTTTTATTTTTTTTTTTAGCCAGCAAATGTGTTTAGTCCAGGACGAGGAAATCTGTCATGTTGGTTACATTCTCCTTACCACAGCAACCCTCTGAAAAAGGACAACTGCTCCAAATGGGTCACTTCTCTCATCAACCACAGGGTGAGCACAGCAGTGGCTGGTTAACAGCATGGGGCTAAAGCTATATAAGACAAGAAGGAGATGAAACTTTGCTCAGAAATAGAGCTGTGGGAGAAATGAAAGGGGTTGGCTGTAATTTTCCAGTAGCCTGCAGCCATGACCTAAAGAATGAGCCCATAATCTCACAACTCTGTGCTCTCTTTCTGTTCTTCCTGCAACAGTGCTCTGTGCCCTAAGACAGTCCAGATCAAGACTCAGTTCTGTTCAGTCAGGTTGTGAAGGCAGAAAGACAGGACAGAAAAACTTCATCTAACTTGACATTCTACAGAGAGAAGGATGCAATGGCGGTTACACTGGAGATTGTGAAAGCTGAAGGAGAGAATATTCACATCTTCCAGCCTCAGGTCTTCACGTAGATCATAGAATCATAGAATGGTTTGGATTCTTAAGAATCCAAAGAACCCTTAAGATCATTCAGTTCCACCCCCCCTGCATGGACAGGGACACTTCTCACCAGCCCAGGTTGCTCCAAGCCCCATCCAACCTGGCCTTGAACACTTCTAGGGATGGGGCAGCCACAACTTTTCTGGGCAACCAGTGTCAGTGTTTCACCACTCTCTATTGACCTGAGTCAACAGGTTTCCACAGTCTCTTTCTACATCTGATGGTGGGAAACTGTAAGTAGATTCCACCTTTTCTGTCTTTAGGTCAACATCTATACAGGCTGCCTGGCCTCCTACTATAGGAGTAGTTTGATCTAGTCAGTAAAAGTAATACCTCAGGTCTCCCCATGCTAAGGGTAGGTGCCAACCTTTTGTCAGCCAAATCATGCCCTGAGCTTTGCTGAATAAAGACTGAGCTGACTTGTTCAGATTGGACACACCTATGTTGCAGGTAACTGTCCTTGTCAGGTGAATTTTACTGATGGAATGTTATTTGGAGAAGGTGTCTTGTCTGTGTGTGTGAGACATCTTTCTGAAGAAGCTTTAGTTGGTTCCAAACGAGACCTTGGTTGACCATCTGGCTGATAAATGTCTTATTTTGAACACAGAACTGTGCATGCAAACACAAGGCTGAAATCAGAGCTCATCCCTCTGACATCCGACCTAACACAAGTCACCAAATATCCCCCAGTCATGACTTTAACTGGAAAAATTTATTACAGCTCCTTCCTTGAGCATGGAAGTGACTGTACAACCTCAGCTGCATCCTAGTTGTGTCAAGAGGAGCATGGACAGCACATCTGGAGAGGTGATTCTGCCCCTCAGCTCTGCACTCTTAAGACCCAACCTTGAATATTGAATCCAGTTCTGATGGATTCACCATAAAAAGGACACAGAGCTGTTGGATTGTGTCCAGGAGAGGGAAACAAAGATGATCCAGGGGCTGGAGCACCTGTGTTAGGAGAAGAGGCTGAAGGAGCTGGGAATATTCAGGCTGGAGAAGACTCTTTGAGAACTTATAGCTGCCTTCCAATACCTGTAGGGAACCTACAGGAGGGATGGAGAGAAACTTTTCATAATCCAGCAACAGGACAAGGGGAAATGGTTTTAAACTGAAGGAGAATAAGTTTAGACTGGGTGTGGGGAAGAAGTTTTTCAGTACAAGGGTGGTGAGACTCTGGAACAGATTGCCCAGAGAAGTCCTGGATGTGTTCTGAAAGTGTTCAAGACCAGGTTAAATGAGGCCTTGAGCAACCTGGTCTAGATGAGAGGCATCTCTACCCATGGCAGGGAGGTTGGAGTAGATGATCTCTAAGGTCCCTTCCAACCTCATTGGTTGGATGATCTCTAAGGTCCCTTCCAACCAGCCATTCTATGATCCTATGGATTGTCAGGTCTCTGCCACAGTGCCTTAAAAGATTCCAGACTCACAAATCTAACAAGGAAGTGTTTTTTTTTCCTTGAACAAAGGAATTTTTATTTTTTTTTTACAAGACAACCTGGCACGACTACTAACCACCAATGAGGATTAAGGATAATCATTAAAAGACAACGTGTGTAAGATCAGTAAAAGAAAACCAGAGGATAGATCCAATCCATAATTAAACTCTGTGAAATCTGAAGTCACATTTGAAGCTCAGGGTATCCTGGGACTAGATCTGCCTCCCTTGAAAGGCTGATTTCAACTTTCAGCCTTTATTTATGAAAACTTCACACTGATGTCCAGCAAGCAAGATGCAGATTCATGCTCATGAGCAGCCTGGCAAATCCTTGTGCACCTCCCACAAAAAACCCTCTAATTAAATGCTAATTAAATACAACACATTAGGCATAGCAGACACTGTGCTGCTGAGTTATATACATACACTGCAGACACTCTAATGAAATACTTGACTTTGATTTACAAACCTGAATGCAGCTAGAATTGGGTTTCTCACTGGTACCTCATTTTGTGCAAAAACAAAGGAGGCTGCTGTGGCTCTGTTAATGGTTCCAGCTTTTTAATGAATGCTCCTCCAGGCTGATGTAATTACACAGTAACTTACAGGCAGAAAAGTGACACAAGCAGAGAAATGCATGAAGGAAGCCTCCTCTCCTGGCAGTGGAAAAAGATTTTGCCAGGGTTTCCAGCAGCAAACACCTTTCAGCCACCACTGTGATCTCATTCCAGGTCTCATTGCTCTTGCTGCCATCACAAAACCTGTGCTTGAACTGAAGGGAAAGAAACAGTAGGTATAGCTTATAGAATCACAGAATCACAGAATGTCAGGTTGGAAGGGACCTCAAGGATCATCTGGTCCAACCCTTTTAATATTATTGGTTATATGAGATGTCTCAGCACCCCACTGAGCTGAGACTTCAAGCTTTTCAAAGTGGGGGAATCCACCACTTCCCTTGGGAGACCATTCCAATGTCTGTCCTTGGAGTAAAAAGTTTACTTCATGTGTCAAATCAAAATCTCCCCAGGAGCAACTTGTGCCCATTGCCCCTTGTCCTGTCCATGGGACTCCTTGTAAAGAGGGAGTCTCCGTCTTCTTTGTACCCCCCTTTAAGTCCTGGAACATTGTAGTAAGGTCTCCCCTATACATCACTATGAGAAAAATGTGCTGGGGATTCCCTTCTTTGCTGATAAAAACATTCAGAGATGGGGTTGGTAGGTTTGTAATAAGGTCTCCCCTAAGCCTTCTCTTCTCCAGGCTGAACAAACCCAAACACTCTCATTTTCTCAGTGGCTTCTCTGTGGAATTCTCCTTTAAGTGTCCAGAAAGGGAGGTAGATCCTGTCATGCTGTGTCTTACAACTCCTAAATGATAAACAACATCTACCACAGATTTGTATCCATGCAGGATCCACTCCCACCACAAAATAAACAGGCAGGGAAGAGGGTGTTTTTGTAGGTTTCACATAAAAATCTCTTCAAAGCTCTGAGACTACTCGAAGGTATCCACTCGCCAGGGAAACCTCTTATTCTCCTTCCCCAGGACTGTTCTAAGTTCCTGTGCAATGACCCACACAGAAAAAACAGAGCAAATTGGCACTCACTGAATTTTTGAGGCTTTAGACACAGCTACAATGAGTTCAGGCAGAGTTTGTGCTGCTGTCTGTGTCTGGTTTGGGATGTTTAGTCTGACCTCATGTATCTTCTTCCTTCTCTCTGTCTATTTTTCTTTTTCCAAGACTTCATCCTTTCTTCTTAAAAATATATGGCTTATTCCTCAATGTGGAGAAGAGTATTGCTCTCCAAGCAAGCCCAGAAATACAGGAAAATAAACTTGAAAATGATAAGCCTTGATGAAGTGGTAGGAGGCTGAAGTCACTTATATTGGTGTGGAACTTTGAGATTCCCAGAATGGACGACGTGGCTGAAATGCACAGGGATGCAGAGGAGAGAGCAGATGAAATAATGATAAGAAAAGGTAAAATAAATGAGTTCCTTGCCTCCCTCAGGGTAAGCTGTGCTGATTTTATGAATGTGAGCCCCTAGTCCTGTCCTTACACAGGCATCTGTGAAAAATGTGTCACTGTTGCATCCCTGTACATGTACCCTGTCAAAAAGAGGGAGAGTGGGGAAATTCAGTGCTCTTGACACATTCTGCAGGAAGGATTTTGGAACCAACCACATCTTTCTGGAGGGCTCTGTATACACTGCAGCTAACTAAAGGACCAACAAGGTCAGAGAGTACCTTGGATATAGTCCTAGAAAACCATCCAGGCACACTAAATAAAACAGAAGCCAGTAAGCATCTGGGGAGAGGTGATCTTAATGCATTCAGATCAGAGATGTCACCAGCAGAAGGCTCAAACCACAAAACTCAGAACATAAGAATGTGGGAATTTTTACCTTAAACAGAAGTCCTTACCTTTTTTGGAAAATATCTCCTTATCCCAGCCTTTCCATAATGATAAATAGAAGAGAAGTTTTCTTGAGAAGTCCCCCAAGAACAGTAAAAGACACTGTTGTATGAAGAAAACAGAGCTGGTAAATGTGTTGACAATACTAGAAAAAAAACTTTCTGGACATTCCAGCACTTCAATACTCAGCCAATAGTGCTTAGTTTACAAGAGGTCAAACCACTCTGTACCAATGGAGAGAAACTGGCTTTAAGGCAGCAGATTTCCAATACCTCTGCACTGTGTTTAGACAAATTACAGCCTTGGTCCCTGTAAACACCTCACTTTCCTTTGAGGAATCAGTTTAAAATCAAGGGCCACCATAAACAAGGGTTTTTTTGGTGGGATTTTTGCGATATTTTTTTTTTTTTTTTTTTTTTTTTGTGGTCTTAAAGGCAGTTTAATGATCTGTAGTCAGCCAGGAGTAGAATCCATGTAATCAAACTCAACTCATGGGCTCCACAGAGTAGTTACCCAGTTCTGCTGCTTGTTGAGGAAACTGGGAATGTTCTTGTCTCATGCTAACCTTTGTGTGTTAAACCCTTCCCCAGCCACAGGAACTCAAAATGTTGAGTTAAGTTGACACATGATCTGTGTAAAACCTATAACAAATCCAGAAGTCTTGCCTCTTCCAAAATATTCCTTGATTGTTGAGACTTAAGGACTGAACATTAAGCAGCCCCATGAAATCAAGGTGCCTTTTTCCCCCTCAATATAGTTGGTTCTTCTTTCTTTCTCTAGGAATGTCTTCTTGGATTTTTTTCCCTCCAAAGGCATTATAATGTATTACTTGATCACAAAATGCTTTAAAACTACAAACATCAGATCAGCAAATTCTCGGAGGAAAGCAGTCTGTGGCTTTAAAACCTGTCCAGTCCACCTACTCCTCAGACTGATCTACTGCTAGGATGGTAAGAACTGAAAGAATCCATAAAGGATGATAGCATCTAAATTAATTCCAGTGAAATTTAAACGTTAAACACACAACAAAACTAAATACTGCTCATCTATCTGGAGAGGGGAGCAGTGAGAAATGAAATAGAATTGTGTATAACATGTAAGAAAATGGGCAAGTGAGTTTGCCACTATGAACAAGGTGTGACAATAAATCAGTGGCCACCCAGGACTTCAGATTGGTTGCCACAGAGTGATTCTCAGCTTTACAGCAGCAGCAAGGAATCAAAGCTATAGGTGCTGGGTCAAAAGTTGATGAGCATGGGATGAGGCTGTTGCTGGCCCAAGATTAATGGTCAGGGCTTTGTCTCCAGGACTGCACAGCCTGTGGTGCACAGGGCAAGAGTTATGATTTCCACTACCTCAAAGAAAGGATAGGATTTTATAAATTAGCAACTCAAAGCATTGTATGAAAAGGAAGTCCCTGGTTCCATGGAAAAGTTTCTGTGAAACTGCATCTCCCAGTGTCTTAGATGGTTATGATAAAGTTGCATTGGACCTGAAAGAGGAAGGCAGAAAGAAAAGGAGTTTTTTCTGAGTGGCTGGGTGGGAAAAGTTTGAACTGGAATATGTGCTTTGCTAGACACCAGAGAGGAAGAGGACAGAAACCAGACTTTTGTGTCTACAGTAACCAAGACTATTCTCCCAGTGGAACCACTAATTATGCCACTCTTCTCTACCTGGAACTCCATCTATTTTCATCCAAGGTTGTGACAATTTAATATTTTCTCACTGTCAGATTTCACTTAAATTGGAAAATGGACTCAGAAATCATGAGAAAGGAGCAGCTGACAGGCTTGAGTGTGCAGTCTCAGCTGAATAAATCTACCTGAGTAGAACCCATCAGTGGTGAGTTATGAGTCCCAGAGCTGCAGAACCTGACAGGACAAGGAAGAAGGACTGAGACAGAATTCATAGTTAGGTGAGAAAAATCAAAATTGAAGAATCTGTCCAAGTAGGCTGAGATGCAAGGGAAGGACTTAAAAGGAAGTGAGTTTGCAAAAGCCACAAAATTGGGAGAAACAGCTGATACTCCAGAGGGTCATGCTGCCTCCCAGAGTGACCTTGACAGGATGAAGAAATAGGCTGACAGGAGATTCCTGGCATTCAAGGAGGGGAAATAAAAAGTCCTGTAGCTGGGAAAGAGCATTCCCATCCACCAGTATATATGGGGGGAGAGGCACCCAACAGGAAAACAGACTGGAAGGACCTGAGGGTCCTGATGGACACCAGGTTGCAAATGAGCCAGCATTGTGCCCCTACAGTAAAAGGTGGTAAGTGGTATCCTTAAGACCACCAGAAAAAAGGTGTTACCAGCAGGTCAGGAGGTCCTTCACCTCCACTGAGCACTGGTGAGGTCACACCTGGAGCCCTGTGTCCAGTTCTGGGCTCCCCAGTGAAAGAGAGACATGGATATACTGGAGAGAGTCCATCAAAGGGCCACAAAGATGATAAAGGGGTTGGATTAACTCTCTTGTGAAAGAAAAGCTGGGACAGCTGTGTCTGTTCAGCCTCAGAAGGTTGAGGAAGGATCTTACTAATATCTATAAATAAATAAAATGAAAGAACAAAGAGGATGGAGTCAGTTTCTTTTTAGTGCCTCCCAGTGACAGGACCAGACACAATGGGCACAAAGTGGAACACAGGAGGTTTCCCTGGAACATTAGGAAAATTTTATACTGGGAGGATGACCAAGCACTGGCAGAGGGTTTCTCTGAGAGGTTGTGGTGTCTTCATCCTTAGAAACATTCCAAATCATCTGGACATGGTTGTGGTTCTAGATGGCCCTGCTTGAGCAGGGGGTTGGAGCAGCTGACCTTCAGTGGTCCCTTCCTACCCAAACACTTGGTGTATCTGAGATTCTGTAAGTAGAAAACCAGAGATTAGGTTTTGAAGAGACCAGTTGGCTGGAGCATTGAAAACCTTAGCACAAAAAGTGGAGAAAGTCAAGGAGAAAAGAGTAGTTGGTAATGTGGGTTATTTTAGTAAATCAGACAGGAGGTAACAGGAGCACGGACTGATGTCTGGACAGGGATATTGTAGAACCATGGAATGGTTTGGGTTGGAAGGACCTTAAAGATCATCTCATTCAACTCCCCTACCATGGGCAGGGACACTTTCCACTAAACCAGGTTTCTCCAAGTCCCATCCAACCTGGCCTTCAACAGTTTCAGGGATTTGGGCAGCCACAGCTTCTCTGGGCAACCCTGTCCCACTACCCTCACAGTGAAGAATAGACAATGAAAAGAGGTGGGAACTTCAGGAAGAGAAAAGATAAAAGGTTTTCCAGTAGGGATGAATGGAAGTGATCGAGGAGGAAAAAAAAAAGCCACACTGAGTGTTAAAAAGAGGAAGAAGTAGAGAAAATGGTTCATAACAGTAAAGCCTGTGTTAGGCAGCTCTGTGATGTGTTTGGATAATGCTGAGCAATGAACTCTGTCTTCCTTTGGCTGTCTGGAAAGTTTCTGGAGTGAGATTAACTCTGAGGGGTGCAAAAAGAGGAGGAGGAGGAAGCAGAGTAAATTTCATGGGTGGAAGTGATTCAGTGCTTTATCAGAATGCACAGTACAGCAATTCAAAAAAACCCAACCTCAACTCAACAAAACATCAAAGAAGGAGTTAGATCACTGGGACAAGAGAGGCATGGGAAATTATGTGGTTGTTAAAATTGTCTTTTTCTCCTTTTTAATGGAGTAACTGGTGGCTGACTCCGAGAATAACACTTTGAATCTTTCCTGTTGTCCACAATCAATTATTCCCCAGGAGCTGGGTGTGCTGTGACCAATTTAATAACAGAGGTGTCAGCTTCCTATAGGCAGCCTGCAATTAGGCTTGGCTTCATCACACCTACCTACAAAGTGGGCACCCAATGAGCTGGGTGGTCTGGGCTCCTTTATTGCTCAACAGAACAAGATCAGCACCTATAGAGGTGATTCATCCTCTGATCCCCCTCCCAGCTTAGGGTGGGATGAATCACTCCATGGAGATGCCATTCAACATCTAAGAGATATTGTGGTGTCCTGGCTTGGGCCAGGATAAAGGTGATTTTCTGTCTTGGACTTTTGCTTTCAGCTGAGTCTCTTGGAAGGAGCTGCACTTGCTGAAATGAACAGCAAGTTTCTCAGGCAGTGGCTGCTGCTGGGACTGATCCCACTCGATGTTTAGAGTTCCAGCTGGAGAATGGGGTGCAGAACCAAGGCCACTGCTCAGCTCTGAGGAACATTTGGCCCTCTGGAAGGAGAAAAGGAGGCAAGAGGTCCCAGCTGCAGCCCTCCTTTGGGGAGGAACAGACAGGAGAAATGGCCAGAATTGACCAAACAGAGGATTCCATCCCATCCACCTCATCCTCAGGAGAAATTGGAGGGATCACCAGGGTCAAAGCCTTTCCTGCTTCCCCTTCTTCCCCTCTCCCTGTTTGCTTGGGCATCCTGGGAGGATTCCATCCCTTCCTCTGCCTGTGCTCCTGATCCATCCCAGCCTGAATCTGTGTGTTCCTGCCTCCAGCTCCCCACTGCTGCTGAGCCCAGGAGTCCAGCCTGGACTTTCCCAGGGCTGCCCTGCAGCCTGGGTGGGGATGGGAGAGTTATTGGGGGAAAGGGGGGAGGAACCTGGGATCCATTTTCCTGGATAGTTGTATAGATTTAGTAATTTTTCTTATTTCTCATTCCTGTTTCATTAAAGCTGTGTAGTTTAGTTTCCAACCCATCAGTCTCTCTCCCTTCTTCTCTCTCCTTTCTTTATCAGGGAGGAGAGGGAGATTAATTCAGATCATCTGGTATTTGGTTTAATTACTGGGCCAATGTTAAACCATGACATGAAGAAACCTACTTGATAGTCTTAACAAATTGTACCACTCTTGGTTGGCTAAAAATATAAATCCAGTCTAGAGGATGACGTGGTTTCCTTGGTGGCTTCTCCCCACCCAAGGCATAGGTTTTCTGGGTTTATGGGATGGGTATTACCCATTACTCAGCACTATGTTGGTTGGCAGGAGCAGCCTTCAGTCCAAGCAGAACCCCATCCCCACAGGAAGAGTTTGTCCAACTCCAACTCATAACTCTTGATATTGCCAAAATATCATTTATAGCTACAGAAAAGAAAAGGTCAACCTCCTTTTGACAGGGAGAGCCAATGGGTTGATAGTTTTCCCAGTGGTCATTGGCATGTGCTCCATGATTCTCAAGTTTTGGGGGATGAGGGGAGACACAAAGCTTCAGGGACTCATTGTCCCTGTCATTGGCAGAATTGTTGCATAAGCAATTTCCATGCAAATGACCTTGAAGGAAACATTAATGATACGATAATGAACATTTGCATAAGCCACTGAGGATGTTGCCTGTTCAAACAAGAGAGTTTGTCCAGAGCTCTTTGTCAGCAAACAGAGAAGCAGAACAAGCTCAGTAACTCTTACTTTGGAAACCCCCAGCTGATGTCTCAAAACATTGGCAACAAACTTGACTTTTTTTTCAAGATCTTTTGACTGCCAGATCACAATGAGAGGCACTGGGACTTGGACACTGTAAAAATGCCACACAGTGCTTATTCAGAGCTTCATTTCACTCTATTTTCATCTTTCCTCACTTGACAATTTCTTCCATGCTGTAGCAATTCCTGAACACCTGAAAAAGCAGTTTTTTTGGGAATCTGAGCATGAGAAATTCGTACCAGTCGTTCTTTCCTTAAAGTCCACTAAAATCTGAACTTCATTTTTAGCAATCTGTTAAAATTTAAAGGGCAAGACAGCAAAAGAGCCTCACCATACAATTGTAGGTATTTCATCTGTGTTGTACCTCTCCCTGCAGCAGTTCAATAACAATTCTGTCCAGGTGATTTAGAATCTTTTGAAAATTCCATCCCATGTTGAAAAAAAATACCCCACTTATAATTTTCTTCTTGGTGCACCTTTTCCTGTGGTGGTTACATTTATTGTGGGCATAGAAAGGACAATCTCAGACGGGAATTATATGCTTTGTGTGCTAAAAGGGCTAATTTCTCAAAACTGAGAACAATTTTGAGAGAAAATGACATAAGTGTGGACAGGAAATTGTGAATGAAAATTGGGAGTCTTTTAGAAATAATTTATTAGATGGCCAAATTCCAAGCATCCTCAATCAAGGCAGAGTATAACTTTGATTAAAATCCATTACATTTTATGACAAAGTGAAAACTTCCAGTATAAATATCTATGTATAGATGTGCTATCTTTGTGTCTGTGCTCATTTATTACATCTAATTGCTTCCTTGCTTCTCTGTATGCATGAATTTCTTCATGCATATGAAATAAAAATGTATTTGTGTATTTTTTGTGGAATCACAGAATGGTTTGTGCTGAAAGGGACCTTCAAAGATCATTCAGTCCAACCCCCATAACTTCTTTCACTGTTGTTAAAAGCCATATCCAACCTGACATTGAAAAATTGCCATGATGGGACATGCACAACTCCTCTGGGTAACATATTGTCCATTGTAACAGATTTATTCCTTATGTCCAAGCTAAACCTACCTTCTTTCAGTTTAAAAACTTTGCCCTTTGATAAAATGTTCCTCATTGTCTGATTTGGAAGCTTTCTGCATTGCAAGGCAGTGATGAGGTCTCCTCAGAGGTTTATCTTCTCCAGGCTGAACAACTCCAGCTGTCTCAGCCTCTTTCCATAGCAGAGATGCTCTAACCCTATCTGTGGCCTTCATCTGGACTCACCCCAACAGCTCCATGTTCTTCTTCTCTTGGAGGACCCAGAACTGGAAACAGTGCTCCCAGGTTTGTTTCACCAGAGTGGAGAAGAGGGGAAGAATCCCCTCCCTTCACCTGCTGCTCACACTTTTTCAGGTGCAGCCCAGGATATGGGTGGTTTTCTGGGTCTGTCCTTGTTTGGGTCAGGATAAAGGTGATTTTCTGTCTTAGACTTTTGCTCTCAGCTGAGTCTCTTGGAAGGAGCTGCACTTGCTGAAATGAACAGCAAGTTTCTCAGGCAGTGGCTGCTGCTGGGACTGATCCCACTCGATGTTTAGAGTTCCAGCTGGAGAATGGGGTGCAGAACCAAGGCCACTGCTCAGCTCTGAGGAACATTTGGCCCTCTGCAAGGAGAAAAGGAGTCAAGAGGTCCCAGCTGCAGCCCTCCTTTGGGGAGGAACAGACAAGAGAAATGGCCAGAATTGACCAAACAGAGGATTCCATCCCATCCACCTCATCCTCAGCATAAATTGGGGGGATCACCAGGGCCAAAGCCCTTCCTGCTTCCCCTTCTTCCCCTGTCCCTGTTTTGCTTCAGCATCCTGGGAGGATTCCATCCCTTCCTCTGCCTGTGCTCCTGCTCCATGCCAGCCTGAATCTGTGTGTTCCTGCCTCCAGCTCCCCACTGCTGCTGAGCCCAGGAGTCCAGCCTGGACTTTCCCAGGGCTGCCCTGCAGCCTGGGTGGGGATGGGAGAGTTCTTGGGGGAAAGGGGGGAGGAACTTGGGATCCATTTTCCTGCATATTTGTATAGATTTAATAATTTTTTCTTATTTGTCATTCCTGTTTCATTAAAGCTGTGTAGTTTAGTTTCCAACCCATCTGTCTCTCTCCTTTATTCTCTCTACTTTCTTTATCAGGGAGGGGAGGGGCATTAATAGAGAGCATTTGTTTTAATTGCCAGGGCAGTGTTAAACCCTGACAGGGTCACAAGTGGTCATTGCCAGCTCCTGTCCAGATTTTCATCCATCAGTGTTCCCAAGTCCTTCTTCACAGGGCTGCTCTCAATCCATCCAAAGCCCAGGCTGTATTGATGGTGGGGATTGCCCTGACCCAAGTGTATGATCTTGCTCTTTACTTCTTTATATACTAGTATTACTGCTAACATTTATTATTATTATTATTATTATTATTATTATTATTATTATTATTATTATTATTATTATTATTATATTTGCTTTACTTTGCCATTATTTATCATAAAACCTAAATTACAGAAAACAAACAGAAAAGGACAATTAAAGTGTTCAGAAAGAACACATAAGGTGGAGAAATCCCAAACTGGCAGGAATTAAGGATTGTGGAAGGAAGGTTTTTTAATATATCAGAATAAAAAAGAAGCCTAGAATGTCAAAAGCCAAAAATCTAACCATCTCCAGCTGATGACATTATAGAAGAAGAATAAGCATTGAAGAAAGATTTATATTCCATATAAATAGAAAATAAACTTTTTGATATTTTCAGCCTTGGTATTGTTTTCATACGCTTTGGGATCCCAGAGACCTTTCAGAAGTTTTAGGAAGAGTTACAGCTAAAAAGAGTTATAGCTTACATCCTAAAAGGGCAAACCTGAAATTCTAGACTGCTTAATCTGACATAAGTCCCAAACACAACCTTGAAATCACAGAATCATATCAGCATAGAACCTGCTGAGTTGGAAGGGACGCATCAGGATCATCACCCCGAAATCTTGCCCCTGTGTAGGGCACCCCCAGGATCACCCCATGTGCCTGAGAGCATCACCCAAACAATTCTTGACCTCAGGCAGGGTTGGTGCCATAACTGCTTCCCTGGGGAGTCTGTTCCAGTGCTCAGCTTCCTCTGGTGAAAAACTTTTTCCTTATATCTAAGCTAAATTTCCCCCAGCACATCTTCCAACCATTCCCTATCATTGGTCACCAGACAGAAGAGGTCAGCACCTGCTCCTCCTCCTCCCCCAGTGTGGAAGCAGTGATGAAGCTCTCCTCTTCATCACCTCTTCTCCAGGCTGAACAGACCCAGTGCTTTGAGCTGCTCCTCAGTTTTCCCTCTAAATCCTTCACCAACCTCATATTCCACTTCTGGCCAATTTGCCATCAACCAGAACCCCCAGATCCCTTTCCACAGAGCTGATCTCCAACCTCTCACTCCTCAAGGTGTGTGAATATCCAGGGTCATCGTGTCCCAGGTACAAGATCCAGCACTTTTCCTTCTTCAACCTCACATGATTGGCAGTTTCCCAGAACTCTCATCTGGTCAGATCCCTCTGGAAGACCTCTCTGCCCTCGGGACAGTCAACCACTCCCCCTGATTTGGTGTTGTCTGAAAATTTAAGCTTTCAAGTCGTGCATCTATAGGTGTTCAGGTGGTAAAGAAGAGCAGGACAGGAGTCAAACTGCTGTCAGTCAACATGGCTTTGTGGGAAAGAAGCTCTGTTACTTCTTTCAATCTGATTTCATTCTTTTAGGGTGTTTGATAAAAGTTATTTGGAACAAAATAGAGACATAGTTAAGCAATTTGGCTCAGTGATCATAGATTCAGAAGTTGGAAGGGATTTCTTGACATCATCTAGTCCAGTCAATCACTCAAGCATGGTCAGATTGGGAAGGTTGCCCTGGACTATGTCCCATCAGGTCTTTAATATTTCTGGGGATGGAGACTGAAGTGATGGATGATGCTAACATTAAAAACCAGAAACCAAACGGTATCATTAGCATGTTAAATGGATTATAAGATAACTAAAAGGCAGACAATAGGAAACCATTCCTTGATAGAGCTGCTTCTGATAGGATTCCTCAAGGATCCTTCTTAGGCCTGCACTGATCCTCTGTTTTCATCGTCAGTCTGAAAATAAAGATGAAATCGTTTATGAGCAAAGTTACAGACAACAGCAAGCAGGAAAAGAGTGGCTGGTGCTGGGGCAATCCTCTAGGACAGCCTGGACCTGTCAGGCTGCTGTACCCATTCCAGTAAAATGCAGCTGCATCCAACCAAAGGTCAAGAACAAGGAGCATGGGCTGTGCTTACAGAACCCAATGTGCTTTTCTAGCTCACAAGGGTTGCAAAGAGGGAGCTGGGAGCTGAATGGCATCCAGCCATGACCTCTGAACACGATGTTGTGGCAAGAGCAGCCTTTGGCTGGTTGACCAAGGGAGAAGTCAGTGGGAGAGAAAAGCAGGGCTGTATTTACAGATAGAGTTGGCCAAGCTGGTACCGCTGAATTTGTGTCATTTCATTGTCCATCCCTTCCAAAAGGTCACTGGAGGTACTGGAAAATACTGCAGTAAAAGTTAAAAAGAGTCCTTATTAGATGAGACATAAGGAGGTCAGGCTGTTTATAAAAAAAAACAAATAAATAAATAACAATCCAGTGTCTAAGTTATGGCATAGACCTTCCTGCATCAGAGGACCTTGTGGGGCCTCAAGATGCTTCAATGTAGCAGAAAAAATCCAAACAAATACCAAAAGCAGAAAGCTGAAGACAGAGACATCCAAATTAGAAGAAAGGCACACATTATTAATGGTGGTTAATCACTGCAGCAAACTATCTAGGCAAGAGGCAGAATCTCATCTCCTGATGTTTTCATAGCAAATGTGATTCCTTTCTCAATCAGGATGCTATCAGCAAACATATGCTATTGGTCTTGGTATAAAAAGAAGCAGTAAAACTTAAAGTGTTCAAAAAATGTGACCTAATGACCTCTATTCTCTTATCTTTCCTTTTAAAGTTTGTATGGGTCTGTGAATCTTTACTTAATTAGCTAGATTCATTCATTACAGAGATAATGAGAACACCCTGGTTATCTCAGAACTAAGATAGATTTGTGTAAGACACCTCCAAACAAGCATGAAATCTTCTAGGCAAAAATTGGACATTAACTCGGAAGTGGAGGGGGGAAAAAAATTCCTTTTTCTGTCTCATTGATTTTTTATTCCTGGGGGATTTGTCCTGGTGAGATCACCTTTGATCTGAGATGGTGCATGTTTCCACATGTGTCATTTTTCTTGCAAACCTTTAAAAAAATTATATTCTCTCAAATGTAAGTCAGATCTTCTTGGCTTGCTGTTTATTGTAGGAATGGAATGTAAGGCCTGATTTATTTTTCAGCCTGAGTGCTCCACATTGCTTAGAAACATCATTTTGAAGATGTCCCACGTGGTCACCCAAAGGTAGTGGATATGTTCAGATGACTTGGGGAGGAGAGTCACATATTGGTATTTTTGACAGCAGCACAACTATTAAGAGCTGTCATATAACATCTGTGAATGAGTTGTTTTATGTGAATATGGTCTCAGTGAAAATTATATAAAGTAAAAAATTATAGGATCATTATTAATATGACATTATTAAATAACACTAATATTAGCATTTTAAGCCTTTTTCTTCCCTTACCATGCTAATCTCCTCCCAGAACATTGCCTTGTAAAAATATAGAATGCTAAGGATGGCAGGCTGGGAACAGAGTGATTCTAACAGTGGGAGCACTACGAGCAACTGGATTCTGATTTATTTTATTCCCATTCCACAACACAGCTTACGTGATAGATATCTGATTTGGTTTCTACTCTTTACCTCCATTTCTCTGGCTTATAAGCAGAGCATCCAGGATTCCTAAGCAATCTCCCACCTAAACACTAGCCAGGCCTTGAATAGGTTCATTTCCAAGAACTGATGAAAGCAGCAGAGTCATTCCAAAATGAGCAGGGGCCAAAACATTCTCTGCTCACAGCCAACTGCTCATGAACTCTCTACAAAACCAGGAGTTACTGTCAGGCAGCGTACAGCAAATGTGTTGCTCTTCAGAAAACTCCCATCTCTTTGTGTGCCCCTTTTAAGTAGATAAACGGACCAAATGTTTTGTTATGAATTATATACACACCATTTCTGCATGCCACCAGATGTGTTTGTGTGTAAAATCACCAGTCCATAATGATTGGTGAGAAAGCTGGATGTGAGAAGAGCTTGGACAGGCTTTTTCAGCTTGCTGGGTTTTAAAGCCTTGCCAAGCCAGATCAAACTATGCCCAGATATCAAACTGTACCTCACAAACTCTAGTGCTGATAATGAGCACCTGTATTTTCCACTGATACTGATATTTCCACTGATATTTTCCAGGTCCAAAGGAGGCAACCAGGCTGGTGAAAGGACTCGAGCACAGACCCTATGAAGAGAGGCTGAGGGAGCTGGGGGTGTTCGGCCTGGAGAAGAGGAGGCTCAGGGGAGACCTCATCACCCTCTACAACTCCCTGAAAGGAGGTTGGAGCCAGGGTGGGGGTTGGGCTCTTTTCCCAGGCAACTCTCAGCAAGACAAGAGGGCACAAGAGGTCTCAAGTTGTGCCAGGGGAGGTTTAGGTTGGACATTAGAAAGAATTTCTTTACAGAGAGGGTGATCAAATACTGGAATGGGCTGCCCAGGGAAGGGGTGGATTCTCCATCCCTGGAGATATTTCAAAAGAGCCTGGATGTGGCACTCAGTGCCATGGGCTGGGAACTGCAGTGGGAGTGGATCAAGGTTGGACTTGATGATCTCTGAGGTCCCTTCCAACCCAGCCAATTCTATGATTCTATGATTCTACAGCTCAGCATTGCAATAAAGATTTGTTGGGAAGAATAATTACTGTGAGCAAGCATGGCAGTGACTGCTGGAATTGCTCCAGTAGTAGCTGGCCACCATAATTCCACTGATATCAAGTCAGATGAGGTGGAGAGTGGCAAAAGGAGAAGAGGAGGTTGAGGGGGGACCTTATTACCCTCTAAAAGCTACTTGAAAGGAGGCTGTAGTGAGGTGGGTGTTGACCTCTTCTCCCAGTGACCAATGATAGGACAAGAGGTAATGGGTTCAAGTTGCACCAGGGCAGGTTCACATTAGATATGAGGAAAAAATTCTTCACCAGAAGCGTGGTGAAGCATTGGAACAGGTTGCCAAGGACTGCAGTAGATTTTCCATTCCTGGAGGTATCAGGAGGTATCACATCTCCCCTGGAGGGGAGATGTGGTGCTTTGGAAGATGATTTAGTGGTCAAGATGTTGTAGGGCTGATATTGGGCTCGATTTTGTTGTCCCTTTCCAACCATGATGATTCTATGAGTCTCTGTTAAACAAAGGTCTAGATTCTGTATCAAGAGGGTACCTTCACTTTTGTTTGTAGACTTCAGGGTGAAGTCTCCAAAAGATTTCCAGCTCTTCATCTACTGTCAACTTTCCAAGTTTGGCAAACTTCTTCTAGTTTTGTTCCTTGTATTTCACTTCAGATGAAATTGTAGCCCTTCAGTCTTGAATTCAGTGGATTATCAATTTAGGGGTATGGACAGACAGTCACCACACAGGCTGTAAGTTTTCCGACCTCTTCATATATTTGTATTTCTACACCAAAACAAAAATTCAGAAAAGACTTAGAGAGCTGCAAATTAAAGCAAAAGCTTGCACACCAGATATGTACAGAGGACCTTCAACGAGAAGAAAAATATCTTCAATGTCTTCAGTTTTTCTGAAAAGCCCAGAAACCATAAGAAACCTTGAAATAATCAGAAAAGTAGGAAAAAAGGGTTCTGTCCATCCTATAGCTTGGGAAAGTTGTGTTGATCTGTTGGGGTTTCCCAAAGAAGCAACAAGAGGTTGCCAAGAAAATCCTTCACCATTTCAGTCAGTTTCTCTACAAGAAATTCTTCTGGTCCTTACCTGGATGGAGATGAAGAGAGTTGTTTGAAACAACCATCTACCATCAGGGATGGGGGACCAAGTGTTCCAGGTGTATCAGATACAGCCTCAGAAGTTGAATGAGGGAAGCTCTGGGGAAACTCAGTCTCTGCCAAACCACCTGAATAAGCACAAGAATATAAAGAAACCCCCCAGCATTCACTTTCTCTCATTCCACACTTTCTGTGGAATAGGGTGATCGATGCTGGGGTGGTCACCCAGGCTGGAAGGTGAACTTTGTCTTCATGCTTACATGGCCTGATTTTAATTTAAGGTTTCTCGTTCTCTCTTGCATGTTCCTCTCCCTGCCCTGCTCTCTGAGTTCACTGGGTTTTATGAGTTATGCTGATCAGCCTGCTGTGTCTGTCCTAATTCATCATCTGGGCTCCAAAGGATGGATGAAACTGGACAATTCTTCTCCTTGCTCTGTACCCCAGAGCCTCCAGCAGTCTGAGGGAAGAGGATGATGAGGAGGGCACCACTAAACCTGCTGGGCAAAGGTAAAATGGAAATACTTGGCAAAATAAAAAGAGCAAAGGGATGCCCATTTCTCTCCATCATCTTGGAAGTGGATCTGCCTCTCTCCGTGCAACTTTTCTCAAGACACAACAATCCTCTTGAAGTCCAATTGAGGCTGGGGGTGCTGGGGAGCTTCTGAGAGAAGGATCAGTGTCAATAAGCTGTCAGGAACTAACCTTATTCATCATGGTTATTGGGTAACTGCCAAGGACCCAACAGTAATTTAGTTGAGTTTCTTCTCTGCTAAATGAGTTTACAGTGATGAATAGTGTTTTCTGGATAATTTAATAATATTAATGGGATCTCATTAGGTTGGCATTCATTTACATTCTTGAAGGTGTATCCCCTGCTGGCAGTTTTTGGAAAGACTAGGGTGGACAGCAAAACCAATATCCTAATTCATTCCCATCCCTAAATGCTTCAAGAAGGTAAAGAATTCACAGCACTATCATTGGTTCAGTTTATTTAATTTACATTGCTCTTTGTGTACTCTGTTTTTATTTCCTACACAGGTAGTAAACCCAATATTGTTTAGTCAAAAATGCCCTCAAGAAAATCGGTATTAGAGTTTTAAGTAGTTATAAAAATGGTCGGAATTATTATTACTATCCAAGAATTCAGATGATGGAAATTCAATAATTCACTCAAAATAAATACCTCTTCTTCCCAAGCACAAGGAACCTAAGTGTAGGAGATAGCTCTCTCATCTCAGCCAGCACTCCAGCTTTTGAAAAGGGGATGGCAGAAGCAGGGTATTCATACAGTTTGTTTGATCTCTCTTTTTTATTTTCATTAAATTAAATACTGCCCTGCGTGAAACCATCTTCACTTTTTTTACTTCACAGGACACATGAAGGTACAAATCATCATATAACATCACCAATAGGAATAACAGCATCAGAGCAAAGAATCACTCAAGAATCATTGATTGATTTGGGTTAGAAGAGACCTTAAATATCACCCAGTTCCAACATCCCTGCCATGGCCAGGGACACCTCCCACCAGCCCAGGTTGCTCCAAGGCCCCATCCAATCTGATCTTGAACTCTTCCAGGGATGGGGCAAGCCACAGCTTCTCTGGGCAGCCTGGGCCAGGGTCTCACCACCCTCATAGTGAAGACTTTCTGTCTAATATCCAGTCTAAATCCACCAACTTTTGGACTGAAACCACTCCCCCTTGTCCAATCCCTCCATGCCTTTGTAGAAAATCCTTCCAGCTTTTCTATAGGCCCATTCAAGCACTGGAAGGATGCAATAAGGTTTCCCTAGAGGACTTTATAGCAGGAGGTGTGAATGTGTTACCATGAGCAATGGTGTTCCAGACAATCTCAACTGAAGGGGAATTTAGGTTAAAACTTATTTTAAAAGACAAACAAGCAACAAATGAGCAAAAAAATCAAACAAACAAAAAAATCCCCAAAATATGTTTCTTGTCTTCACGTTCTCACTGGCCTTTAAGGGGAAGGTGGCTAGATATAACATTGAGTGCATGCTTATTTTCTGGCAAAAAACAAGAATATTCTGCAGAATTTTCTTTTGTAGACAAGTGAAGAAGATCCTGGCATTCACCCACGTGCTCCCTGTTACTCAATGTTGGAGGGGGAAGACCTAAACAAGCGATTTCTGAGCTGGAATCTAAAAAAACAGCAGGACGAAAGAAGGGATATTTTTATAAGATATGTTATTCAATATAAATACTGCCACATTTTCATCAAAATTTCAAACAAAATTGTTTTACACCAGCTGTAGTTTACCTCTAATGCCAGAATAGAATCCCTATCATGCAGAAAGCCTCCACATCCTCGAAGCTCATCTTTCATGCCATTTTTGCACCAGAACAGTGAATAATTCAGCAGATTGGAGTAATGAATCATTTTCTCATCCCAAGGTGGCTGCAGCTCACGATGATTAATTCTGATTTATTTATTACTCATGATAATGTCGCCAGGTCAGGGCCTCACTATGTGACATACGGTGTGGGATACTCTGAGTAAACACTCCCTGCCCAGTGAGACTGCAGGAGAAGGTTTGGTTCTTTGGGTGCTCACCTGTGGATAAGTGTCCTGTCAGGCATGGGATAGAATGGAATAGCATAGGAAAGGAAGAGGAAGAGGAAGAGGAAGAGGAAGAGGAAGAGGAAGAGGAAGAGGAAGAGGAAGAGGAAGAGGAAGAGGAAGAGGAAGAGGAAGAGGAAGAGGAAGAGGAAGAGGAAGAGGAAGAGGAAGAGGAAGAGGAAGAGGAAGAGGAAGAGGAAGAGGAAGAGGAAGAGGAAGAGGAGGAGAGAAGAGAAAGAAGAGAGAGAAGAGAAAGAAAGAGAAGAGAGAAGAGAAGAGAAGAGAAGAGAAGAGAAGAGAAGAGAAGAGAAGAGAGAGAAGAGAAGAGAAAGAGAGAGAAGAGAAGAGAAGAGAAGAGAAAGAGAAGAGAAGAGAAGAGAAGAGAAGAGAAGAGAAGAGAAGAGAAGAGAAGAGAAGAGAAGAGAAAAGAAGAGAAAGAAGAGAAGAGAAGAGAAGAGAAGAGAAGAGAAGAGAAGAGAGAAGAGAAGAGAAGAGAAGAGAAGAGAAGAGAAGAGAAGAGAAGAGAAGAGAAGAGAGAAGGAGGAAAAAAGAGGAGAGGAGAGGAGAGGAGAGGAGAGGAGGAGAGGAGAGGAGAGGAGAGGAGAGGAGAGGAGAGGAGAGGAGAGGAGAGGAGAGGAGAGGAGGAAGGAAAATGGGAAAGGAAAGGAAAATGGAAAGGAAAGGAAAATGGGAAAGAAGGAAAATGGGAAAGGAAAGGAAAATGGGAAAGGAAAGGAAAATGGGAAAGGAAAGGAAAATGGGAAAGGAAAGGAAAATGGGAAAGGAAAGGAAAATGGGAAAGGAAAGGAAAATGGGAAAAGGAAAGGAAAGGAAAGGAAAGGAAAGGAAAGGAAAGGAAAGAAAGAAAGGAAAGGAAAGGAAAGGAAAGGAAAGGAAAGGAAAGGAAAGGAAAGGAAAGGAAAGGAAAGGAAAGGAAAGGAAAGGAAAGGAAAGGAAAGGAAAGGAAAGGAAAGGAAAAGGAAAGGAAGGAAAGGAAAGGAAAGGAAAGGAAAGGAAGGAAAGGAAAGGAAAGGAAAGGAAAGGAAAGGAAAGGAAAATGGTGGAGGGTGGAAGGTGATCCCATTGAATGGAAACCTTTCCCTCTTTTTTAAACACCAGGTTTCTTTATTTTTCTCATGTCCCCTGATAAGAAAAGGATCATGAGACTGGGCTTGGTTTTTCTTTTTACAAGGAAGAAACCTAGAAAGAGGCATCTGTAGGCATCCTGACAGTGCTATTAGGAGTTGCAGTTGCATTATTCATCTATCTGTGCCTGGATGTGTTCAGGTTTTCATGGGCTGAAGTCCCTGGCTAGCAAGGAGCTCAGAGCTGAAACAAAGACTGCATGAAATCTCATTTCTCTGCATTATTAACCCTCTGAAAGAAAGACCATAATGTTTTCAACACAAAAGCTCACAAATCCCCACAAATGCCCACAGCTGACAGTATGGTCTCTTTGCAAAGAAAACTACACCAAGTTAATTCCACCCAGAAGGAGAAGTGGGCAATGGGCAACTGTGAGACAATCAGAAATACAACCCTTGCTCACAACAGCATGATGGACTGTACTTTCCAGCCACAGCCTGTCTAGGAACAGCAAAAAGGAAAAAAAAAAGAAATAAATTAAAAAAAAAAAATGGTAATTGTACTTTTATTTCCAAGTGGAAACTATGGCTTGGGAGCTCATATTTTCTCACAAGCACTGAAGAGGCTTGTTATTATCTTAATATAATATTAATAATATTACTATGAATTAATATTATTAAATGAGGTCTTATATTCTTATTTCCTAGGCCAGTGGCAAGAAAAAGGATAGAAATATAAAAAAGAGGATTCTTATCTTTGTCCCCTGCCTGCTTACTCCATGACACAGGATGGCAGTGGCTTCCCTGGCATCCCTCCAGCCCACCTAGGACATTTTTCCACACCAAAATAAGGGAAGGACAGGGTGGCTGGAACTTTTTAGAGAAGTGCTTCTTTGTTTCTCATCCTGACATTGCACCCAGCTACATCTCCCAACTCATCCAGCCTCATACATGACACTTATTAGTGCTGTAATACTGTGTGCAGCACTTTTACCCAGAGTCCTATCCTGCCTTCCTTGACAGATCCTGTTCTCTACTGTGTGTGGGGGAAGAAAAAAACCCTACAAACCCACCTAAATTCAAGATGAGTTAACCCACAATTCTATTTCTCATCCCTGTTGCTTCCCCACAAGAAACAGGATTTCTTTTCAGGAATCCTTTGAAATTTTGTCCCTGAAAAAGAAAATTATCTCAAGGGAACCTGATTCACACATTTTCAGCTAAAAATGAAGGGAAGCATCATCTACAGTCTTCAAAATAGGGATGGTTTAGCTGTGGCAGGAAGTCTGGGGGTGATGCCTCTGTAAAGGCATCACCCTGGGGAGAAAGAACTTTATAATTCAGGTGAATCTCTCCAAAAATATTCAGGAATCCTAACTACAGGGCTATACTAGTGAGGCAGCAATAATGGCAGTGTCTCTTCCAGTGTTCCCTGCTCAAAAAAGCATCATTCATCATGTCATCCTCCACTCGAGAGGGACATTTCAGCCCCACAAATGCCTCTAGTCAGTGATTACAATAACAGGGATATTATTTCTCAAAGAAAGTAATTTCAGGCTGTGTTTTCTGCCTGAGAGCCCAAACAGCAGTTGTGTCAATGTATCCTGGTCAGTAATTTCTCCCTAAAAAAAAAGAAATGCTGTTCCAAGTTCATGTTCATAGTCTAAAGATGTTCTGTCCTATATCTTCAGGGAATGGATAGATCTGGGGCTGTCTATTTGTTGCTCTTTATCCCATTTGTCTCCTTTCTCCACTATTTACTGTTGCATTTTAAAGATCTTTTATGTTTTTGAGGTTTTGCTTCTTCTCAGTTTCTAGACTTTGATCTTAATTGTGGGTTGTTTTTTTTCCTTTTGTTGGAGGGTCCCTTCTCACCCTTCTTCTCCAGGAATCTTCATCTCCAGACACAAATTTAACATCTATCCTTATGCAAAGGCACCTTAAAAATATTCCTTTTTGTCAGCTACATTCCAAACAGATACCTCATCCCTTCTCTTTGATACTGACCCATAAATGCTCCATCACCTGCTCAAATTAAGATATTTTTTAAGCTTTATCCTGCAACTTTCTCTTTCTCCTGTACACATCATCTGAAAAGCTCAAACACCAGCAAATCAACACAAGATTTTCTGTTGTCTCCTTCTTTAACACCACCTTCTCAACTGTCATATAGGTCCCAAGTGCTTATCAGCTTCAGACTAGATGTTCCCCTGATCCTCACATCCAAGGTGTTCCTTGATCTTGCAGGTGTCTCCAATAATATCTGTAGAATCTCAGCTTTTTTTGGGCTCTGCTGGTAAATCAGTGGGCCAAGGCCTCTCACATCTTTCTCAGGGCATTTACCTGTGTTTCCATCACACAAAACATTGTGAAAGTCACTTTCTCAGGCTATTTTAAGACAACTTTATTGACTCCACCTATTCTCCTTCCCTGTATATAAAATGTGCTGATGTTAAGCAGTGTCTTCCTCCTCATCTCCCAAGTTTTCTGCTATCATCTCTTCTGCAAATCCTGCTTTTTCATGGACAAGATTCCTCCTTACCAGGTAGCCCCCTGCCTGTCCCAGGTGTGAGCATCAGCTTGGGAGCCCAGGAGTTACTTGGCCCTATATTTAGGGAAGGATTCACCTCACCCATCTTGTCAAGATTAGAGGTTCCCTGTATCCTCAGTGGGGAAAAAGAAAGAAAAAAAAAAAAAATAAAGATCCTCCAGGGTCCCTGTGACCCACTTTATTTTAGGATGTCTATTCTTCATGCCAAAAGGAATTTTACCCACCTTTACAATGCTCCACTGATGATATTGCTTGTACCTCCCCCACTTAGAGTGGAGCTGAGGGCAACTATTTCCTGTGAAGGCATCACATGTAAATGAAATTTGCTTATATTGCCAAGTGTAAAAAAATTTTTTTTGCTGTCAAGTGCACAACTATTTTTTTTTTTTCCTTTTTTTGCCATGGTGAGGTGAAAACATTAAACTTCCTTGCAGGAAGGAGCCACTGGCAAGGTGTAAGCTCTGAATACCAATCCAGAAATAACACTTGAAGAACCCACTGCTTCCTGGGGAATGAAAGTGCAGACAGAAAATTTCTGTGTGTTCAGCCTGGGACTTTGATTCAGCATCCACAACAATTTCCATCCAGGACATTTTGGGTTAATTAGGTCAGCTCAGATTAGTCACAGCTCTCTTAAGGAATGTTTTAAAATAGGTTTCTCTTCTCAGGGCCGTGTGGAATTAGTAGGAGTCTAGTCAAAATACATGCACTTAGCAGCCTTTTCTGGGCTAGGCCTTTAGGAAGTTTATTTAGAGAAAGCCATTAAAATAGCAAAGTTCTAGTTCAGCTCCCCCTGAGCACAAAGAAATAAATAGTGACCCTGTAGTGCTAAGATGTGTCTCTGGGTGTAAACAAAATAAGGGATACTTGCTCCCTCTGCCCTTTGATTTCAGACCTCCAGACTGGTGGCTGGTTGCCCACACACCCAATAAAATGTGTCCATTATTACAGTCCATAAAACAGAGCACTAAGGTCATGTTGCCCTACAGAAAATACTCAGAGGAGGGGAAAAAAAGCTCTTTTTTTCACTGTTTTTTTGGGGTTTATGTATTCTTTTTCATCTCACCCATGCCAATTAGGCCCTCCATCCTTTGTCCCCAGCTGTCACACTGACTCAGGAGGTGCCTGAACTGATGCAAAAGTTTTGAGACTCTTAGAATCATAAAATCATAGAATGGTTTGGGTTGGAAGGGACCTTAAAGATCATCCTGTTCCAATCCCATGCCATGGGCAAGGGCACCTCCCACTAGATCAGGCTGCTGAAAGCCCCATCCAACCTGGCTTTCAACACTTCCAGGAGGAAGACATACACAGTTTCCCTGGGCAACTTGTGCCAGTGTCTCACAACCCTCACACTAAAGAACTCCTTCCATATATATAATCTAAATCTACCTTCTTCCACTTTAAAGCCCCTTGTCCTATCACTCCACACCCTTGCAAGAAGTCCCTCTCCATCTTTCCTGTAGGCCACTTGCAGGAACTGAAAGGCGACTGTAAGGTCACAGAATCCCATAGGATCATGGAATCAGACAGGTTGGAAAGGAGCTCTGGGATCATCAAGTCCAACCCTTGACCCACTCCCCCCATGGTTCCCAGCCCATGGCACTGAGTGCCACATCCAATCTATTCCTAAAAACCTCCAGGGATGGAGAATCCACCCCCTGCCTGGGCAGCCCATTCCAATGCTTCACCCTCTCCATAAAGAATTTTTTCCTAATATCCAACCTAAACCTCCCCTGGCACAACTTGAGACCTCTTGTGCCCTCTTGTCTTGCTGAGAGCTGCCTGGGAGCAGAGCCTGACCGCCCCCCTGGCTCCAACCTCCTTCCAGGGAGTTGTAGAGAGTGATGAGGTCTCCCCTGAGCCTCCTCTTCTCCAGACTAAAGGTTTATTTTAGTGAGTGTGGGTCATGAATTCTCTTGAAATAACTATGATCCTGTGCTTACTTTTTTCCAAACAGTGAGGGGAAGTCAAGTATCCTCCTCTTGATTGCATCCTGGGTTACAATCATAGAATCATTTCTCAGAATCATAGAATGGTTTGGTTTGGAAGGGACTTTAAAGATCACCTAATTCCAACCCCAATGCCATGGGCAGGGGCACCTCCCACTAGACCAGGTTGCTCAAGTCCCCATCCAACCTGGCCTTCAACACTTGTAGGGATGAAGAATCCACAGATTCCTGTGCAACATAGGACAGAGTCTCACCACCCTCATACTAAATAGTTTCTTGCTATTGTCCAACCTAAATCTCTCCTCTCCCAGTTGAAAGCCATCAATCCTTGTCCCATCACTCCATACCCTTATAAAAATTAAACCTTTTCTGCAGGGCACGCTACATAGGATCAAATAGAGGTGGATTTTTTTGCCTTTGCTGTGAAGATTTGAAGTGTCTTACCATGCTGAAAATCAGGCTCAGTATTGCCCATGAGCAAGAGACTCCTGAGACAGAGAGGGGACAAAAGGAGTGATCCTGAATGAGGATCTTCCCTGCTGCTGTGAACAAACTCATGTGCAGAACAGCTCAGAGAAATCAAGCCCCAAGATTTATTTCTGCTGGGATTCTCTCCTAGTGTAGAGCAGAAACACTCCTGAGATCAGCACTGGGAGCCATAACTTTAGAGGATGATATTCTGGTATTTTGTTATTGTAATCCTCAATAACCCCTACAATGAGCATTCCAGCCCCACACTCATCCATCTCAAGGCAACTTATGAGACCATAGAATCATTTTCCCAAAATCCCAAATTTTGGGAATGGAGCTACAGTGCCCTAAATTTCCTCAGAAGCTTATTCTGACTTTTCCACCCAGACCTCTGCAAGGGACATTAAGTGCTTGATCCACTAAGGGAGTCTTTCTAATTCTAATGTTTGCCACTACTCTTATTTATGGAGTGAACTTTCAGGGCAGAGTAGGAAGGCACCTGGATACCAAAGACCCTCCAGACAGCAATAATTGGGTGGTTTATGGCCTGGAATTGGTGTGAGTTGAAGATGTGGAGGAACTTCATGCAACAGGTTGAGGTGCCAGTCTCCAAGAGAAGAGCAAGAAGAGTTTAAGAATGGAACAAGGAGGAACAGGAGGCTAAAGAAGGGATGAACTGGACCAGGTTGCTCAAGGCCCCATCCAATTTATGAGTCCATCTCAAGGCAATTTATGAGACCTCAAACACCTCTGAATTCTGTCAGACAGAGAGATTTAGTCCCTCTTCCAAAGCATTCAAATGTGACACAGAAGAGTGGGTACTCTACCAAGAATCATCCACCACCTCTCCAAAGATGTGTGATGGAGCCAGCAGGAGAAGGGTCATTGTCTTTCCCTCTACACTCCTAAGATGTATGAAAGAACCCAAGGGTAAAAAGATTGCTTTTAAAATAGCCTTTTCAGTCTGATTCATTGCAGCAGGGAGAGGGGCCATCTGTCTGGAAGTGACACGTTCTTCCCAAATTTACTAAAGAATTTGGGAGACTTTTCAAAAGAAGGGAGGAAGAGCACTCAGATACCTTCATGCCTGTCTTGTGTGACTGTTGCAGGTGTGCTCAGCACAATAAATAAACTGGATGAATGTAGATTTAGGAAGAAATTTTTTACTGGCATAGCTTGCCCAGGTTATTTGTGGCTGCACCACCCCTAGAAGTGTTCAAGGCCAAGTTGGATGGGATTTTGAGTAACCTGGCCTACTGGGAGCTGTCACTGACCATGACAGTGCATTTGGAACTAAATGATCTTTAAGGTCCCTTCCAAACTATTCCCTGATTCTATGAAAATAATCTCAAATAAAATGAGAAAGCAAAACTAATAAATAAAATACAAAGAGATAACATAAGAACTGATGTTCAGAAAAACATGCAGCATCTTTTATGCTGTCCTAAAATTGACAGTCAGTAGTACTGTGAACAGAAGTGGTTCTATGAGTTCAGTTTTACTTTTATCTTGTTTAACAATGGTTATGGTAATGGTTCAGAGTTCACAATGCCACCATCAAACAGCTTGGGAGGGAGTCCAGGGGATGCCAGGCAAAGAGAAACCAACCTTTTAGCTTCTGGAATAGATTTCTTCTTGTCTCACAGGATCATGCACTGACCATGAAGTCTTACAGGTTTAGCACAAAGCTGGGTAAACACAGACAAGTTATTACAGTTGGGTTGCTATGTGTTAATCCCTCTGTGAGAGGCACAGAAATGTCCAAGAAAGGGCTTTTTGAAGAAGACACCCTCCTGAGTGCCAGGAAGCTCATCTGAAGTTGCTAAGAGGGTCAAGCACTGGATGCAGGAGAGTTGCACAACATCATTCCAGCTCCCCCCTGGAAGAGCTTCACTCACCCCATTTCAGACTTTGTGTTCCCAGACACAGTGGGGTGCACTGCCACCACAAAGTGACAGCTTCAGGAGACCTGGAGAAACCAGGTGGCAACATCTCAGTAGTGTATTTTTGGCATTCTCTGTCTGGGAACTCAGCTCTGGGATTTACTGTTAGAAAGGCAAATGACGCACGGGAGCAGAGAGGTGGGATGGGATGGGATGGGATGGGATGGGATGGGATGGGATGGGATGGGATGGGATGGGATGGGATGGGATGGGATGGGATGGGATGGGATGATCTGGTGAGGACTGCAGAGCCATCAAATGGTCACCATTTGGGTACTTGAGACCTGATCCTGAACCCCCGCTTGATCATCTTCCCCCTTTTCCACACTGACACGAGGGAAGAACTAAGGTCCTTTCCTTAACATTAATCAGTCTTCAGGGGTCTTTAAAAGAGAAACAGAAATTTTGGGAATGGAGCTACAGTGCCCTAAATTTCCTCAGAAGCTTATTCTGACTTTTCCACCCAGACCTCTGCAAGGGACATTAAGTGCTTGATCCACTAAGGGAGTCTTTCTAATTCTAATGTTTGCCACTACTCTTATTTATGGAGTGAACTTTCAGGGCAGAGTAGGAAGGCACCTGGGTACCAAAGAGCCTCCAGACAGCAATAATTGGGTGGTTTATGGCCTGGAATTGATGTGAGTTGAAGATGTGGAGGAACTTCATGCAACAGGTTGAGGTGCCAGTCACCAAGAGAAGAGCAAGAAGAGTTTAAGAATGGAACAAGGAGGAACAGGAGGCTAAAGAAGGGATGAACTGGACCAGGTTGCTCAAGGCCCCATCCAACCAGGCCTTCAACACTTCCAGGGATGGGGCAGCCACAGCTTCTCTGGCAACCTGTTCCAGTGTCTCACCACCTTCACACTAGAGAGTTTCTTCCTTATGTCTAACCTCAGTCTACCCTCTTCCATTTTAAAACCATTCCCCCCCTTGTCCTATCAGTTCTTGTAAAAAGTCTCTCCCAAACTTTCCTTTAGGTCCTTCTGGGGGGCACTGAAAGGTTCTGTGAGGTTTTCCTGGAGCTTCTGATCATCTTCATGGCCCTCTTGTGTTGGGGGATCCACACAACTGGCCATAGCATTGCAGGAGGGATCCCAGAAGAGCAGAGTAGAGGGGAGGAATCACCTCCTTGGACCTACTGGTCGTGCTTCTCTAGATGCCACCCAGGATGTGGTTGGCTTTCTGGGCTGCCACAGCACATTGCTGGCTCATGTTGGGCTTCTCATTACCAAACATCTCCAGGTCCTTTTCCTCAGGGCTCGTGTCAACTTGTTCTTCACCCAAGCTGCAACTTTGCTTTGGAATTGCCCTGACCCAGATGGAAGACTTGGCCTTATCAAAATGCATGTGGTTTGCCCAGTTCCACCTCTGACACCTATGGAGGTCCCTCTGGATGGCATCGCTTCCCTTCAGAGTGTCAACCACACTTGGTGTCAGCAGTGAACTTGTTGAGGATGAACTCAATTCCACCTCCCATAACTCCAACAAAGATGTTAAACACCACCGGTGCCAGAACTAACCCTTGAGGAACACCATTCATTACTGGATGAATGGACATATGTCCATATGTCCCATATATGCCAGAACTGACCCTAGAGGAACACCATTCATTACTGGTGTCCATATGGACACCAAGCCATTGACCACTACTCTTTGTGTGCAGCCACTCACTCAATTCCTTATCCATCAAGTGGTCCATCCATCAATCCCATATCTATATCCTCTAAACAGGCAGCAGCCTGTGGCCCCCTTTGGGTTGGGAATCAGATATTCTCCAGCCTCAGCTGGGAGATGAAAGTGAGATTTCTAAGAAGTCTTGTTACCAAGTAAAACCTTCAAGGCTGTTGTAAACTGAAAGAATCTCTTGAAACAGGTCAGAGCCAGAAAGATTTCTGGTGGTGATTCACAGGTAATGGCATGAAAAAACAGTTATTCTGGGGTACAGCCTATGATGGAGACAGGGCACAAGAACTTTTGGCTATAGCAGTATCAGAGGCAAATGGTCCATGAAAGACACTTGGGAAGAAAATCTACTACATGGCACTACTTAAACCACTCCTAAAAGCAGGTTGTTTCTTGACCTTGGAAATAAACACTTGTCAGAAACACCCATCTTCCACTTTGCCTTCACTTGTCCTCAGAACCCCCAGGGAGTTCAGGGTGTCCTCTGAATACCTGAACTTCATATAAAGAGTTCCAGAGCATTGCATGTTAAAAAAAAAAAAGTGACAGGAGGGGTGTGAAACTGAGCAACACCTCCTATTCTGCTGGCTGAGATTTGATGTGCCTTGGATTCCAAGGCAGTCCTGTTTAATAGTCATCCTGCATTTAGGAACTTCAATTAGACTCCTCCAAGTTAAAAAAGACATATTTATTTTAACCAGCTTGGTTATTCTGAATGAACTGAAAAGGAAAGGGGATGGAACATCACAAATGAGAGAGTTGGGCAAAGCAAGTAGGAGAAATTGTGTAAATTACAACCCTGTGAAGAAATTGTGCTTGTGGTGCAAGGGAGGGGAAGTGTCGAGGACTCCAGTCATCAGAGATGGAAAGTGTTGGCTATGGATGGTGGGAAAGGAGTTAAAGAAGAAATTAACTCTGAGAAAATCCATTATTATTACTGATTCAGGGAGGTAATCAAGGGGAAACAGTCTCCAAAGGACAAGAAGTGGTAACAGTAACACATGAACACATGATGCTCAAGGTCTTGCACAACTATTTTGACTTCAGAATTACACTTCTAGGAGAACCTTGGTCCAACTCTGGTATGGCCTGGCCTGGCTGGATTCCCAGCACTTGTCAGGTATGATAAAACTCCCAGGTGTAAAATAGGATTAGATCAGACCTTAAAATTCTTCACTTGGATTATGGATGGAACCATAAGCAAAAGAAGAGAGCAGGAGTGAAGGTGGTTGGGAGCAAACTAATGGGAGAAGAAAACCACCAGCTTTCAGACCAGCACTAGTGTGTTTTGCAACAAACTGCAATTTTGAGAACAATTAAAACTCCAAACAAACCCAGAAGTAAAATGAAGAACAAGCACATCATTCTCCCTCCCCTATATGTATCTCAAAGACCTGTCTGAACAAAGTACCCGTGCAAGAAAATATTCCCAGTAAGGATGCAGTTTTTCCAAGGAACCATGGTGACCTGTTGGCTATTGGATATGGCATTTGGGATTGTTTGGCATTCCCAAGCAAGAGAAGACAAAGCTGGCCACAGGCAGCATTCACAGCTTGCTGGGATGGTAGATGATGTTCAGCACATTTCAGAACCTGGCTCCAGGTATGTGAACTGTTCCTGAAAACAAAGCAAACCAGCTTTTCTATTAAATATACCAAAAAAACCCTCAAAACTCAAAACCACACTCCTGCTGCACAAAGAGCTCTCGGGTACACAAGTTTTACTGCTGTGAAGTAGGTCCTAGAAACTGGGGGGTGCAGGTCCCATAACAATGGGTGGAGGTTGGGTGGACATGGGGAGAGTCTAGATCATAAAAGCAGAGAATCAGAGAATCACAGAACCGTTGAAAAAGACCTTAAAGATCTTCCAGTTCCAATCCCCCTCCCGTGGGCAGGG
This sequence comes from Heliangelus exortis, assembly GCF_036169615.1. Taxonomy (NCBI): domain Eukaryota; kingdom Metazoa; phylum Chordata; class Aves; order Apodiformes; family Trochilidae; genus Heliangelus; species Heliangelus exortis. The sequence goes on along the minus strand of NC_092423.1, from coordinate 148,701,549 downwards.
ACATTTTCCATTAGACCAGGTTGCTCAAGGCTCCATCCAACCTGTCCTTGAGCACTTCCAAGGAGGGAGCAGCCACAGCTTCTCTGGGAATCCTGTGCCAGTGTCTCACCACCATAACAGGAAAGAACAGTTCCTAAATTTCCCCTCTTTCAGTTTGAAATGGTTCCCCCCTTTGTCCCATCACTCCATGCTGTAAAAAAAACCCACCCCAGCTTTCCTGCAGCCCCTTCAGGTACCAGAAGGCTGCTCTAGAAATCTCTCCAGGGACTTCTCCAAGTTGAACAACCCCAACTCTCTCATCCTCTCATTGTAGGAGAGGAACTCCAGCCCTCTGATCATCTTTGTGTCCTCTGGACTCCCTCCAACAGCTCCATGTCCTTCTTGCATTGGGGGCTGTAGAACTGAACACTCCAGGTTGGGTCACATGAGAGCAGAGTGAGAGCATCTTCTCCTTTGACCTTCTGGCCATGTTGCTTTTGATGCCACTCAGGACACGGCTGATTTTCTGGGCTGGCAGTGACCATTGCTGCCTCATGTTGAGATCTCTCAGCCTAGCTCAACAGAACCCAGCAAAAAAAGGAAGAGTAAATGCACTTCAATCCCCGTGAAGGCAGCTTTAAATTTACATCTGCCCACATATCTCTGCTACAGAACTGTGTGTGTGGTTGGGCAATTTCTTTGCATGCTTAAAATACGTGGTTTACATTCACTTCTTGAACAATTCAGCAGAGTTATATTTTGGTCTCAACCAAATCGAATTTCTTTGAGATGAGGTTTTTTTTCAAAGGGAAAGTAATTGCCATGGAGAAGCCTGAGCTGTCATTTGAGGACACTTAGAGACCTCTGAGTATGATATAGATTAAATGAATAGATGGGCTTCCCATACAGATTTAACATGGAGAAAAGAGAGCTCCAGGAAGACCTAATAGTGACCTTCCAGTACCTTGAAGGAGGCTTCCAGGAAGGCTGGAGAGGGACTGTTTGCAAGACCCTGGGATGATAGGATGAGGGGCAATGGCTTTAAATCAGAGAAGAGTAGATTTAGAAAAAAGTTCTTTACCATGAGGGTAATGGAAAAATGGAACAGGTTGCCCAGGGAGGTGGTTGAGGCCTCATCCCTGGAGATGTTCAAGGTGAAGCTTGATGAGGCTCTGAGCAACCTGATCTGGTTGAGGCTTTCCCTGCTTACTGCAGGGGGGATGGGCTAGATGACCTTTAGAGGTCCCTTCCAACCCAAATTATTCTATGAATCTATGATTTGTATTTCAACCATGTGGCTATTCAGAAATTTCCTTCCACGAGTCCCATTCTTGCTCCTAGACTGCAAAGTCCCATTTTCCATTGTACCAAACTTTCTCTTTTTAATGATGGATCAGGAAAATCAAAGCACTCATGACCCTTAGCTTCTAGTTCTCCATCACTCCCAAACTGCACACTGTCACATCACAATTTTTCCAAAGTTCAAACTGGAATGAAGGAACTCAACTAACCTGTGAATTACCCTTCCAGACCTGTTTCTGTGAGGGTGATGCATCAACAAATGGATGTAAAAGTCTTTTTGGTGGGGTCCTGACCATTTCAAAGAGCATCCTATTTCCTAAAGAAGGGAGAAGAAATGAAGAGGTATTTTCTTCACTCCTGATAGACAAAATCGAGTGCTCAGGGAGCTGTGTGCCCAGCAAAGTCTTTTTCTGTCCTGTTACAATATTAATTCTGCTCCTCTTGTTTCCTCCTTTGTTTTCATTTCCATTATTCTCATTCCTCCAAGTACATCATAATGGTTTTGTAAATAATCCTACAGAAACCCTAATCAGAGAATCAAGCATAGAATCAGAATAAGAATCATAGAATCATAGAATGACTGAGGTTAGAAGGGACCTTAGAGATCACCTACTCCAACCTCCCTGCCATGGCCAGGGACACCTCTCATCTACACCAGCTTCAAAGCTTCATCCAACCTGGCCTTGAACACCTCCAGGGACGGGGCAGCCACCAGCTTCTCTGGACAACCTGTTCCAGAGTCTCAACATCCTTGTACTGAAGAACGTCTTCCTAATATCCAGCCTAAACCTACTTAAACCCATTTAAATCCTGTTTAAATCCATTTCCCCTTGCCCTATTACTGGACACTCTTATGAAAATTCCCTCTCCACCCTTCCTGTAGGTTCCCTTCAGGTATTGGAAGGCAGCTCTAAGGTTCCCCTGGAGTCTTCTCTTCTTCAGCTTGGACAGTCCCAGCTCCCTCAGCCTCTCCTCTTAGCAAAGGTTCTCCAGTCTCTGGATCATTTTTGTGATCCTCCTCTGGACTCATTCCAACAGATCTACATCCTACTTATGATGGAGACAGAGAACCAGATGCAGTATTTGAGGTGGGGTCTTGCAGGGGCAGAGTAGAGGGTGAGATTCACCTCTCTTGATCTGCTGGACACTCTCCTCTTGATGCATCCTAGGATGTGGTTGGATGCAATGAGTGATCTTGTGTTGAGCTTCTCCTCAATCATCATCTCCAAGTCCTTCTCTTCAGGGCTACTCTCAACCCACTCTGTACCCATCTTGTCATCACACCTGGGATTGGCCCGACCCAGATGCAGGACCTTGCATTTGGACTTTTAGAACCTCAGGCAGTTGGCACTGACCCATTTCTCAAGCCTGATAAGGTCCCTCTGGCTGGCATTCCTTCCCTCAAGTGAATCCACATCACCACACAGCTTGGTGTCCTCAGCAAACTCAATGTCATCGTCCATGTCACTGACAGCAGAGTCCTTGAACACTTGTTGGCCTGCAGGTGCTTTGGGTATGTTTTGGGTCTTTTTGTTGTCTTTTTTTTTTTTTTTTTTTTTTTTTATCCTACTTGTCAATAGCTTTGACAGGAGATTCTACCACCTCTCACTGTCTTACAGGTGAAGGAGCATTTGAGTGCTCCTTCAATTTCCTTTTCCAGATGGGTTCTTTGCAGACCTGTTAACTATAGCCCTGGGATCAAAGTTCTTGCTTGATCTACTTGAACACAACATTCACTTTCTTTTAGAGCTTCCTGTAAATCCCAGTTTAGCTTTTTACTGCAGAAATACATATAATATATATATAAATACCATCTAGATGCAAAATGGTATTATTAGGGGGAGAAGAGAATTGCCATATCAATCTAAATAATATGCTGCTGACTGTCAAAGAGCAAGAATATTTTCTGTTAACAGCTTTTCCTAATTCCAGAAGAAGAATTGCAAGGCTGAAGCTGGAAGACATTTAGCAGCAAATATGAAAGTGGGTTTGTTTGTTCTCCTTCTTTGTTCCTTTCAACTCTCTGGGTTTTGCTGCATTCCTGTTGTACAAAGTTGCAAAGCACTTTCACCCTACAGCAAGTTCTAAAGAGTATTTCACATGGCCAGAAGAGCTGAAGGGGGGAGTGAACAGATTAGACTTTTCTAGACAATAAAACAGGAAAAGGATGGAGAGAGGAGGCATCATGAAACAAGAATGTAACTCAAGGTCTGTATCTCCTAGGACCTGGCTTTCCCTCCCTTTCACTTGCTTGTGCTGATAAATATTCATCTGGATATTTGGATATCTTTTGGGGTCTAATATTTCCTGCTGAGGGAATTCCACCCCATGTAACAAAAAGCTGGGAGCTTAGGTGGGTTTCTGCCTGCCCCTCCTGCCAACAGAAGGTAGAGATAAGCAAAACTGCTCTGTCTTTGTCACAGGATCACAGAATATTAGGGCTTGGAAGGGACCTTCAGAGATCATTGGGTCCAACCCCCTGCCAGAGCAGGGTCACCTACAACAGGTCACACAGAAACACATCCAGGGAGGTTTGAAAGTCTCCAGAGGAGATTCCAACAACCTCCCTGTGCAGCCTGTGCCAGGGCTCTGTCACCCTCACAGTGAAAAAGCTTTCCTTATATTTATGTGGAACCTCCTGTTCTTCAGCTTGTACCCATTGCCCCTCATCCATCATTGGACATCACAGAGAAGAGCCTGGCTCCATCCTCCTGACACTTGCCCTTTGCATATTTATAAAATTAATGAGGTTGCCCTCAGTCTCCTCTTCTCCAAGCTGAAGAGTTCCAGCTCCCTCAGCCTTACCCACCCAAAGCACAAAAGAAACCAGGTCATGCTTAAAATCCAGCACAGAGCTGTGGTCACAGAGCTGGGTGACACTATTGCCTTCTGGCCTACCCACAGGTCTGCATCACAGCCTCCTATTTTGACATCAGATTTCTA
>NC_092423.1:148621527-148697125 GCF_036169615.1 Heliangelus exortis | reverse complement strand
TAAAGAAGAAAGAAAGAAAGAAAGAAAGAAAGAAAGAAAAGATAAGAAAGAAAGAAAGAAAGAAAGAAGAAAGGAAGAAAGGAAGAAAGGAAGAAAGGAAGAAAGGAAGAGAAAGAAGAAAGAAGAAAGGAAGAAAGAAAGGAAGAAGGAAGAAAGGAAGAAGGAAGAAGAAGAAAGAAAGAAAGAAAGAAAGAAAGAAAGAAAGAAAGAAAGAAAGAAAGAAAGAAGAAAGAAAGAAAGAAAGAAAGAAAGAAAGAAAGAAAGAAAGAAAGAAAGAAAGAAAGAAGAAGAAAAGAAAGAAAGAAAGAAAGAAAGAAAGAAAGAAAAGGAAGAAAAGGAAGAAAAGGAAGAAAAGGAAGAAAAGAGTGAGGGGTAATAAAAATTCAGCACATCAAACTGACTTTTCTTGATTTACAACAGGTAATTAGCAGTCTTTATGCATGGCTGTCCTCCTGTTGTGAGAAGCAGAGCAGGTGGAGCCATCCCCTCCCTCCACCTGCAAACTCCCCCTGCACCTGCCTGAGAGAGGAATTATCAAGACCAGACAGAAGGATGGGTTGGAAAGATAAATGGAGGGAGCTGAGCAGAGGCAACTGGAAAAGTTGGGTTTGCTCACACTTGGGCAGATCTGAAATCTTCTTTAACATCCATTTTCTTACTCAACTTCCCCATCAATGGCTCTGTCTTTTAGCAGTGGGTGTAAAAAAAATAAAATTCAAAGGAAATGTGGAATGATAATTGGAATTATGCAGGTAATGGGTTAAAACCATGGTCTAAGTCTGAATGATGGGGGAGGGGAAAGAGGAAAGTAAACCAATAGAACTTGGAAGTGATTTTTAAAGAATACTAAAAATTATTGCCAGTAAAATTTACAGGGGATGTAGAACATGCTCACTTCTGCCTTGTTTGTAACAGAAATATCCAATTCCAAAATGGATTGGGCTGTGCTAAAACTAACTCTTGCTGATGGTGGCAAGTTGTTAATTAAATGACACTTTTGTGCTGTTCATTTTGACAGTCTCTGGAAAGATAACCTGAACTTCTCAGCTTCTGGGATGAGTGGGGAGAGGTGAGCAAGCACAGAGATTTATAGACTCCCAGGGAAAGAAAAAAAATTCCTTTCAGGGATCTGCTCACCAGGGCAGGATTTTATCACATAGAGCAGGGGTTAGGTGCTTAGAAGGGAAATAAATAGAGATATTAGGGACATTCTTCACAATTCAGAATTGCAAGGTGTTTTCTCAGAGAAAGTTACATCAGCAGAATAGCTGCTTTGTGAGTAGCTCAGGGAGGTTCCTGAGTGCCCAGGGGCCATAAAACTTGATTTTCCAGTGAGCTGTGGGATGCAGTATTCTCCCTAAATTCCACAGGGGATGGACACATCTGTAATGTTGTGCACGCACGTAAAGCTTTGGTTGGAGGAAGATTTAGGTGTCCTGGTGTCAAACCATGACCTCTATCCATTAAAATCATTATAATATAATATTATAATGATCTTATAATTATATTTACATAATTATATAGATCATATATATTATAATTATATAGATATAATATTATAATGTTATAAGTTCAACAAAGCCAAGTGTAAGGTTCTGCACCTGGGTTGAGGCAACCCCATGCATGAATATAGGCTGGGAGGAGAAAGGATTGTGGACAACCTTGAGGAGAAGGGTTTTGGGGTAGTGGTGGAGCAGAAGCTTAAAAAGAGGAGTCAATTTACACATGGAAGCCCAGAAAACCAACCAGGTCCTGGGCTGCACCAAAAGAAGCACAGACAGTGGTCAAGTGAAGAGATTCTCCCCCTTTGCTCTTGTGAGACCCAACCTGGAATACTGGGTCCAGTTCTGGAGTCCCCAGCATCAGAAGGACACAGAGCTCCTGGGACATGTCCAGAGGAGCCACTGAAATGCTCAGAGGGTTGGAGCAGCTCCCTGGGAAGCCAGGCTGAGGGATTGGGGTTGTTCAGCCTGGAGAAGAGGAGGCTCCAAGATGACCCTAGAGCAACTTTTCAGTATCTGAAGGGGCTACAAGAAAGCTTGGGGAGGGCTTTTTGGATGTATGTCCAGTGAGAGGACAAGGGGCAATGATTTAAAACTTGAAGAGGGGAGATTCAGCTTGGACATTAGGAGGGAAGTCTTTAATTTGAAGGTGGTGAGACACTGGAACAGGTTTGTTCAAGGAACTTGTGGCTCCCTGGGTCTGTGGCCCCCTCCCTGGAAATGTTCAAGGCCAGGTTGGATGGGGCCTTGGGCAACCTGATCTACTGGCAGGTTTACCCCATGCAGGAGGTTTAGAACTAGATGATCCCTAAGGTCCCTTCCAACCCAAAACATTCTATGATTCTGTGATTCAGAAGACAGTGAGGCAAATCCTTCATAAAGCCTTGTTCAAAAGGGACCTGAGCATGTCTCCAAAGTGTTAGTTTAACATCCTCAACAGATTTTTAGTATCTATCCAGCCCCCACTATCATTCACAATCTCTGAAGTCCTCTGAAGGAATCTCTTATGTCCCAAATGTCCTTAACTTTTATTGGAATCACTTACAGGGATGGCTGTAGCCTTTGTTTCCACACCCGTAGCTCAACCTACCCAAGTGATCCAAAAGATTCCCTTATATTTGCATAAAAATCAGAACAGGAAGTGCCAAAATACCTTTTGCCATAAAGCACTTTCCCTGTGAGGTCAGTGAAGCCACATCCATTTCTTCCTGGAGAGACATTTTGGCAGATATCTCCTCAAAGAGTATTTTGGCTCCTTGTCAGGAACTGAGATCCAGTAGCAAGGGGAAGCCATGGACTTTTTAGTTCTCTCTGCTCTCATTCAACTTAGGACAACATCTGGCCCTATCAGATGGTCCTACAACTGTCACCCACCAAAACAAATCCAGCCTAGGGTTTTCCTTTTGGATTTTTAATGGTTTATTTGTTTATTTATTTTATTCTTTTATGTAGTTCTGGTCCTTAGGTCTCATGTGGCTGCCAGACTTCTCATTTCCATGCTGATCTCAAGATCCTGCCCCAGATCCATTTCTCTGCAATATTCACAGGGGAAATACATATGTTTATATATATATATATAATATACATAAATATATATGTATATATGTTATATATATATTTATATATATTACATATATTAAATACATATAGCAATATATTTTTCATGGTGGAGATCTTATCTCTTTCATTTTACTATCTTTATTCATATGATGGTGCAGGGTTTTTACTTGTTGGGTTTGGTCTTTTTGGTTTTGGTTTGTTTCTTTTTTTGGGGTTGTTTTTTTGGGGGGGAGGGGTCTGTTGAATTTTATAGCGTTATTTTTGTTTGGTTGTGGTTTTTTTGGGTTTTTTTTGTTTTTTTTTTTTTGGTTGGTTGGTTTGGTTGTTTGGATTTGGGGCTTGGTTTGGTTTGGCTTGTTTTTTTGTTTTTTTTTTAAGGGTACAGCTTTAGTGATGGCAGCAAGGATAGGAGGAATTCAACTAGAAATAAAGGAGAAGCTACCAGCTGGGTTCATGGTCTCTCCCTCTTCCATATCCTAGGTGGTAAAACCTCTCTTATGGGTGCTCTCTTTGGCTTGGAATTCAATCAAAGGTTTCCATAAGATCTCCCATTTTCCTGCACACATGAAAGAGGAAGACAGAATTAGAGTCCATGTAAGCAAATTGAACATAAACCCACCCACAGGACCACGTAAATGAAGGTGCTGAGCAAGTTCACCAATATCATGGTGAGGCACCCTCTAGGATTTAGGAAAGATCAAGGCAATCAAAGGATTTTCTAGGGTTTGGAAGAAGGCAAATATCACAATCAGCTTATAGAGTGTAAAGAAAAGCAAAAGTAAGAAGCAATCAGCCTGAGTTTGGCTCAGGCCATGTGGCTGTAGATGTTCACATTGAGGCTGAACATGTCAAAGCAAGTTGCCTTTGCAATTAAGGGAGAGATATTCATATTTTTAAGGAGTGAGTCACCTGACCTTTTTTATAAAATCTGCTACAGGATCAGATGAATCACGTCTTTAACTCCAGAGTCTGGATTGACTAGCTCCCCTTTTACTGACTCAATTTATTCCCCATTTATTTTGACAAAGATGTTTATTTAATCAGATTTATTCCAACACAGGAAATGTAAGAAATTACCTCTTTATACCTCCATTTTATGCTATTACCCTCAGTATTCATGAGCACCAGCTGTCACGGACAGGGTAGTTGAGATGATGGACAGGCTGGAACTGTTTTTACAGACCTTTTTATATGATGTTTCTTCACCACGTCCACTACAGGCAGAGGCTGGAAATCTGACATTATTATCCCAATACAGTGTTACTGGAGGAGAGTTGAAACAAGTTTCTTGCTTCCCATTTCCACAATCGACCTCTATCAGTGCAAATTAAAATGACACCTGAGCTCCCAGGAGCTTATCAGGTGACACATCCCCTAAACTATCTCTACTTGTTTTTCCCAGTGATATAAGCACAGCAAGGTCACCTATCCTGGAAGCCTTCACTGTGATTAGGATAAATCCTCTGGGAGTTTTGTACCCACTGGCTTGAGAGAATCCCAACCTCAAGGTCCCAGCTGTTGGCAACAGGGATGTGGGATCTTCCCCCACGTGGGAATCCCCATTTTAGATCACTTTGCAGGTCTATTTTGCTCTCCAAAATAGGACTAGAAAGATCTTACAGCGTTTTCTGAGGGTGACAACTTCTCATCCTTCAAATGTCTTCCTCCTTCCCATGTCACCCACTCCTTGGCCAAACAGCTATTAAATAAAAGGAGGAGCCTGGATCCAGCTCAGAGATGAAGGCTCCAAGGGATGTGGGAATAGAAGGGAAGATGGGAACAGGTTCACACATCAGTAGGGCCATATAGGTGGATAGATGATGGAAGAGCGGTAGATGTGGTTTATCTTGATTTCAGTAAAGCATTTGACACCGTCTCTCACAGCATCCTTGTAGATAAGTTGATCAAGTATGGGTTTGGTGATCAGGTAGTGAGGTGGATCAGGAACTGGTTGAAAGGAAGGAGTCAGAGAGTTGTAGTCAATGGGGCAGAATCTGGTTGGAGGTGTGTGACTAGTGGAGTCCCTCAGGGGTCGGTACTGGGACCGGTGTTGTTCAATATCTTCATCAACGACTTGGATGAGGGTATAGAATGTACCCTCAGCAAGTTTGCTGATGACACTGAGCTGGGAGGAGTGGCTGACACACCAGAAGGCTGTGCTGCCATTCAGAGAGACTTAGACAGGCTGGAGAGTTGGGCAGGGAGAAACATGATGAAATTCAACAAGGGGAAGTGTAGAGTTTTGCATTTGGGGAAGAACAACACGATGTCCCAGTATAGGTTGGGGGCTGAGCTGCTGGAGAGCAGTGTAGGTGAAAGAGACCTGGGGGTCCTGGTAGACAAGAAGATGACCATGAGCCAGCAATGTGCCCTTGTGGCCAAGAAGGCCAATGGCATCCTGGGGTGCATTAGAAAGGGTGTGGTTAGTAGGTCAAGAGAGGTTCTCCTCCCCCTCTATTCTGCATTGGTGAGGCCACACCTGGAGTATTGTGTCCAGTTCTGGGCCCCTCAGTTCAAGAAGGACAGGGAAGTGCTTGAAAGAGTCCAGCGCAGAGCTACTGAGATGATTAAGGGAGTGGAACATCTCCCTTATGAGGAAAGGCTGAGGGAGCTGGGTCTCTTTAGTTTGGAGAAAAGGAGACTGAGGGGTGACCTCATCAATGTTTTCAAATATGTAAGGGGTGAGTGTCAGGGAGATGGAGTTAGGCTTTTCTCAGTGGTGACCAGTGATAGGACAAGGGGTAATGGGTGTAAATTGGAGCATAGGAGGTTCAAGTTGAATATCAGAAAAAATTTTTTTACTGTAAGGGTGACGGAGCCCTGGAACAGGCTGCCCAGGGGGGTTGTGGAGTCTCCTTCACTGGAGACATTCAAAACCCACCTGGACACGTTCCTAGGGGATGTACTCTAGGGGGCCCTGCTCTGGCAGGGGGGGTTGGACTAGATGATCTTTCGAGGTCCTTTCCAACCCCTAGGATTCTAGGATTCTATGATTCTATGATTCTATGATTCTATGATATTATGATTATTCTGTGGTCAGGAACAGTCCAGCCTTTTTGTTGCAAGCCTCATGCACAGAAGTGTGGGATGGGAGAAATAAAGACCCTCCCCAAAAAATGCACCAAATTATGAGTATTAAGCAGCAGGGGATGGATGCAAAGGGGTGAAAGGAATTATAGCAGGGAAAATTGGTCTCTTGGAGACAATTGTAAAATTACTGGGTGAAAGGATATGGGAAGATTTAATATGCCAGTTAATGATGTGGCATTTCAAAGAGTCCTTCACAAAATACAGTTCATGATATTAATTGCTGTTGTCTCAGAGAGGACTGCTGAGTTTCAAATTGGTGGATGCATAGAAAACAAAGAATAACCTTTATCCAGGCTGGTGTATACCTGCAGAATGCTCTCAATAAATGTTAATTTTGGTGAAAAACATTAATAATGTATTTGATTAGGTACTAAAGAACAGGGATATTTTTTTTCCTTTTTTTCTCTTCTTTTTTTTATTTTTTATTTCAGTTGAACCAGAACACAGAAAAATCAGGCTCTTGGGAATATAAAAAATTCCACTGGACAGTGTTTGCAACATTTGCTCACTTCTGACTGAGGCAGAAGACTGATGGAAAGCTCCAAGTCCAGTCCCATAAACTCTAGTGACTGAGTAAGATGCCACACACAAGTGGCTGAGGTGACTAAAGTTTCTCTTTTACTGTTTCCTGAAACCTCCATTTTTCCACACATGGAGTAAATTCCAGTCTGGACAGCAGCTCAGCCAACCAAAACCACTCCACTTGTCAGCACTGAACTATTGATGTGGCTACAGTTATCAGAGTGCCCACCTGAACTTTAATAAATGAGTCCTAAAAATTAAATATCTCCCAAAACATGCAGAAGGGCAGAGTTGTTAAGCTGCCTGTACCAAGGGAGAGATTACAGAATGGTTTAGGTTGGAAGGGACCTTAAAGATCATCTTCTTCCAACCCCTTCTGCCATGGGCAGGGATACATCCCACTATCCCAGGTTGCTCCAAGCCCCATCCAACCTGACCCGAGACACTTCCAAGGATGGGGCATCCACAGCTTGCCTGGGCAACCTGTTTCAATGTCTCCCCACCATCACAGCAAAGAATTTCTTCCTGATATCTAAGTTAAATCATCCCCCTACCAGTTAAAAAATTTTGTCACCCCATGCCCTTGTCACAAGTCCCTCTCCAGTTTCCTGTAACTCCTTCAGGTACTGGAAGGTCTCCCTGGAGCCTTCTCTTCTCCAGGATGAACAACCCCAACTCTCTCAGCCTGGATCCATAGCAGAGCTGCTCGAGCCCTCCCATCATCTTCATGACCTCCTGTAGAGGGGCTTCACCATCTCTCTGTCCTTCTTGTGTTGGGGTCTTCAAACCCAGACACCATCCTCCAGTTGGTGTCCAAAGGAAATAAGGTCTCTGTGCAAACACATCCAGAAGATAAATGAGAGATGGACAAAATCCAGACCTTCAGAATCCAAATCTGGTGTCTTAAAAGCATCATGTCCTCCTTTGGGATGTGTGTGTGAGTCACAAGGAGGTGTCACTTGGATCAAAGTGTGGATCAGTGTCAGATCAATCTGCTTAACAGCCTTATTGGCAATATGGGAGAAATAGGTCAGAGAATCCTCATGGTCACTGTGGAGTGTCAGGAAGGACATTTTGCACAGAGGAGTAACCAACATCATGGGTTAATGTTCTAAGGAACCAAAGTTCTAACAGGAAGCCTGCCAGGGGAAAAGGTCATGAGAGAAAATAACAGTCCCTGGTGCTCTGCAAATGCTTTAGAGTTGAGGTGTTGAGCTTGTGAAAAAAAAAAACTGTGGTGAAGGATTCAGCTTGAGTGCCTCTCTAGAAAATCACCAGAATCTCCATTTGCAGGAGGCATAGAGAGCATTTCAGGAAAAACTGCAGAGCTGGGAGTCAGGATCAGCCTGAAACACAGGACAAATTAGTCAGCAGTCTATTTTTTTCCCCCAGTGACACAAGATTGTAAAGGCTGGTGCTGTTCTACAACTTCTGGTAATACACAATATATCTGGCATTGTGGGCAACCTGATTAGAAACCCAAAAGCAGTGAAATAATTTGCAGTGGAAAAGGAAACTGATAAAACCTGATCTAAATAATGCTGTCTGAAGTGTTGAGAAACCAAAGAGGAAAACCTGAGGACATTCATTAAAAGGCCATGCACTTTGGGAAAGAAAAAAACAGCAGTGATATGGGGCCCTGAGCTAGATGGGGATGGTCTTCTCTGCTGGTCCATGGGTGCCACATGTGTCCCAGATGGAATTCATAGAATCATGGAATGGCTGAGGTTGGAAAGGACCTTAGGGATCACCTACTCCATGGCCAGGGACACCTCTCATCCAGACAAGGATGCTCAAGGCTTCATCCAACCTGGCCTTGAACACTTCCAGGGAGGGGGAAACCACATCTTCTCTGGACAATCTGTTCCAGAGTCTCATCACCCTTGCGCTGAAGAATTTCTTCCTCAGATCCTCTTCTCCTTCTGTTTAAATCCATTTCCTCTTGTCCTATCACTGGACACTTTTATGAAAAGTCCCTCTCCACCCTTCCTGTAGGTTCCCTTCAGGGACTGGAAGGCAGCTTTAGGGTCCCTCTGGAGTCTTCTCTTCTTCAGGCTGAACAATCCCAGCTCTCTCAGCCTCTCTTCTTAGCAGAGATTATTCAGTCCCTGGAAATAAACCAGTCTGGTGTGGCAAAGCCATCCTGTGGTATTCTTCTGCCTTTGCAAACCTTCCCAAAGCATTTGATTTCATAGTGATGAAAATTAGCACAAAATTAGCAGTTGGAGATACAGGTAAATGCATAGTAAATAGACCAAACAACTGAATTTTTAAGAAGGTAAAAATGTGTGTCTAGTAGTAGACAGAAGGATGATTTCTACACTTGATCTCCTCATCATAAGCATCAGCAACAGTAGCATTACTCAAAATGTGTGGCCTGAGTCAGTGAATTGGGAAATCAAAGGCATGTCCAGCCCTTGGAGAGATCCCTTGCCTTCACTGCTGGATGAGCCAAGGGCCAGAAGTTCCCAATTCAATGCTGTAACAAAAAGTGATATTTCAGTCTTCAGTTTTACAGGATGTTAAACATGAATAAAACTTTTAATGATATCTCCTGCTCCTCTATTGCTCCTCCTATTTTTAGTTATTTATTTATTGATTTGTCACGAGGGAAAGGGAAATACAGAAAAGCAGGAGGAAAAGGAGAGAAAAACTGCAAATTGAATGCTGATGGATTTATCTAAATGCTTCCCCAGATATCACTAAAACCAGGAAAAGTTTAAAATGATAGACAATGGTAATTTTTTAAATTTATTATTCATTTGAGCAGAAAAAAATAATTTTTATCTAAAAGAAAACTTTTAAAGAAATTATGGCAAATAGCTCTACTTAGGACTCCAGAAGTGAGATTGTACTTAATGCTAAGAAATGTTCTGTAGAGAGTAAGTGAGGCATCAAAAGACTTTAAAATTGCCCCATTAGCCTTCTTTCATGATTTACATCTATGACACAATCAACACAAGCACCCTGAGACTCTATGAGAAAGAGTTTTCACTCTCTCAAAGATCACTTCCCTGGTGATGGATGCTGGTGGCTTTCTTGGCCACCTGGGTACACGCTGGCTCATTTGCAGCTGGGTGTCAACCAGCACCCCCAGGTCCTTTTCCTCTGGGAAGCTTGCCAGCCACTCCTCCCAAGCCTGTGGTGTTGCATGGGGTTGTTGAACACCATAAGATTGGCCTCAGCCCATCTGTCCAGCCTCTTCAAGTCCCTCTGTAGAACCTTCCTACTCTCAGGTGGATCCACGCTCCCTCCCAACAACCATCTGCAAAATTACACTTGACCCCCTCATCCAGATGATGGATAAAGTTATTAAACACAACTAGACCCAACACTGTGACCAGCTTCCAACTGAACTGAACTCCTTTTACCACCACTCTTTGGCCCAGCCCATTTTTTTTTACCCATCAGAGGGGTATTTCTGACGCAACGGGACAGACGTCAGCCTCAAGAGGAATTTATAATTTCTTTCCTTCCATCCAGAAAATTGCAAGAACAAAGGGCACCGAGGCACTGCCAAGGAGTTGCACAGTTGTCATTTAAACTGTAATTCACCCAGAGTGGATGCAGAAGCATCAGCCTCGTTGGACCTTGAGTTGCAGGATTAATGGAGCTGAAGTGGAGCAGAAGCTTTTTGCATGCAATTCAGGAAATGTCTAGACTTTGTGAGAAACCTGTTCAATTACAGTGGCAGGACATTGGGAACAGGGACATTCTTCTTGGCAAGAAGATTGGTTGGTGGAAGGGGGGAAAGAAATAGGATTGACTGTAGGGGGGGTCTGGTTGTAGCTATTTGGAGAGAGGTGGAGTAGTTGGCAAGGTGAAGCATCATCTGACTCAGGATTCTTGTCTCTAAATAAGAATGGGGCATGGCTAAAAGGGAAATAATTTTGGGATATGTCATATGAGATTGTAGGCTTATGGTAAAACTGTTTGCAACAGGTGAAGAGGAAGGGAGAAGGTATGGTAAGGTTGATAGCTCAGATAAATTATTTCAGAGTATCCTTTCAGCAGGCATCCATCCTGCTTTATCTTGATTTCTGTTCAAGCTTTCCCAAGAGGAAGCTGTCTAACAAACACAAGAAAACCAAGCCACCAAATGGTCTCTATAACTGCTTGAGTAGCAACATTCCAAAAGGCCAAGGATTTCCACTCTTTCAGCCTGTGCTTGGTACTTAATGAAGGAGTGTCCCTTGCTGTCTCCCCTTGTCCCTGCTTAATTCCCAAGCTTCTGTCTTTATCTGGCTAGCTCTGAGTCTTTGGTTTATCAGCACCAATGAGGCTGGACAATTGCAGATGTTTTCCCAAGGCAGAGGAATGGATCTCATGAGCAGGAGAGAAGCAGAAGAGGTTTCACATTAGAAAGGTTTTGCTCGGTGTTTCACAGGACATTTTCCTAAACCAGATAAACTATCCTAAACTCAGCCCTGGTGAGGCCACAGCTTGAGTCCTGTGTCCAGTTCTGGGCCCCTCAGCTCAGGAAGGAGATTGAGGTGCTGGAGCAGGTCCAGAGAAGAGCAAGGAGGCTGGGAAGGGATCCAGCACAAGTCCTGTGAGGAAGGGCTGAGGGAGCTGGGGGTGTTGAGGCTGGAGAAGAGGAGGCTCAGGGGAGACCTCATCACTCTCTCCAACTCCCTGAAAGGAGGTTGGAGCCAGGGGGGGGTTGGGCTCTTTTCCCAGGCAACTCTCAGCAAGACAAGAGGGCACAAGAGGTCTCAAGTTGTGCCAGGGGAGGTTTAGGTTGGACATTAGAAAGAATTTCTTTCTGGAGAGGGTGATCAGACATTGGAATGGGCTGCCCAGGGAAGGGGTGGATTCTCCATCCCTGGAGATATTTCAAAAGAGCCTGGATGTGGCACTCAGTGCCATGGGCTGGGAACTGCAGCGGGAGTGGATCAAGGGTTGGACTTGATGATCTCTGAGGTCCCTTCCAACCCAGCCAATTCTATGATTCTATGATTCTATGATTCTATGATTCTATGATTCTATGATTCTATGATGATAATGAAGATGAAAGTGAAGAAATGTGATCACAGATGCCACACTGTAAAAATAAATGCATCCATCTAATAAGAACCTGCAAGAGTCTCCTCAGAGATACATACAAGACCACAACTTAGAAATAACACATTCATCCTTGCCCCAGGCTACCTATCCACTTTTTTGAACCCAGGCAAGACCTCTCACCCAGCCACAGCTCTGAGCATCTCCAAAAAAATGAGGAGTTGGAAAAAGTTGGTTAGGGGAGAGCAGGGAGAAGAGTTAAATGCCAGAAAGCTGGCTTCAAGGTGCCTTGGCCATGTGATGTTTGGACTTTTAGTAGTGGTACCTTGGTGTGGAAACACTGGTGTTCCCATGCCCTATATGAAGAGCTTAGCCCTGCTTTGAGAAGAAAGGTCTTAGGTCAAAAAGAGCATCATCTGAACATATTTTTGAGGTCTTTAAAGGTTCTTCATCTGTGGCTCATGGGGTATCACCAAGGGAAGCCTCTGAAGAACATTTTTTTAGAATTATGGAGTGATCCTGGGATCTCAGATCTCTCATTTCAGAAACTTGGCTTTTCAGGGTTGGTTCTGTGCAGTAAAAAAAGAAAAAAAAGAGAGAAGATTAAGCCTAAGAAAGACTATCTAAGAAAAACTATAGATGTGTATATAATAGTCCTATTTTTTTCAAACATATTGAACTGGATGTTTAACCAGCATGAATTCCCCCCAGGGCAACAGAGCCTGCAAGTAAAGAGGCTAAATAACCAGATAGAAGTTTTCCAAGGAAAAAACTGACATTCCTCTGGCACACAGGGCAAACACTTTTGGGATGAGCCAGGCATGACCGTGTAGCTGCCATACTTCCTTCCTCTGGGGGGATGGAAAACAAAGAAGATGGGGTGGGGGTTTCTGGGGAGATTCCAAAGAGTAAAAGATGGAGTTACATTCCCATTGGGTGTTTCACACATTTAATGTTCTGCCTGGGGATGGAGGCCCGAGCAACACAGAGATTTGGACTGGAAATCATAGGGTGGGAAGAGTTTGAGGGCCTGACAGACCCACCTAGACTGATCCACTGAAACAAATGTGTTATTTCCTAAATCTTTTATAGAAGACATCAGGGACTGGGTCTCCTTCTTCACCACCTGCTCTCATTCTGTCACGGCTCTTATAATTTTCTTTATCTATAACATTAATAATCCTAAAGGTATTTTTAGTGGGTTCCCTAGGAGATATATCTCTTCCAGTCCATGTATTTCCTTGAATACCAATGGTTGAATATCCTGATATCATGATTGCCTGCTAAAAATGATTTAACTTTTTTTAGAGAGTTTCTCACTAAAAATATCGAATAAAATTTGTTTTCTAAATTACCTCCCTCGCTTGAAAGTGTCTGCAAGATAAAATAGTTTTTAAAATGCCATTTGTTGCTGCTAAATATTCAAATTAACTGCAAGAGTAATGAGAAATATTGCTCCAGATAATCCCGTATGAGATTTTCCAAACTTTTATCTCCTGATATTTTCCAGATATGATTATGTTTCATAAATCAGAATGCAGCACTATTCAGTCCTTCTAAGTGTGAAAGCTCATTTGCCTGTTTGCTTAAAGAAAAGAAAAAAAAAAGTGTAAAAAAAAAGCTTCTTTTTACTGGATAGGCATTTATTCAGCCATCAAACCTCTGCCTTTCATTGTAGTTGTTACGACTAAAACAACTGTGCCTTAAATGTATATTTTGCCATATTGCTGCTACCTCCTTTTTTCCAGACTACATCCATCCTTGTTCTTGAAACCTACCCCCTCATCAGCTCAGTGTTCAAAACAGGGCATATTTCTCTGACTTAGGTCCCTTCATCCTCTTTGAGCCCATGACAGCACTGCAGAACTTCACACTTGGTGCTTCCTTCATAGCCTCATGCAAGACACCATCTCAAGGCTTTTTTGCAGATCCAAATATATCTACCAGGACTTCACAGAATCATAGAATGGTCTGGGTCAGAAGGGACCTTAAAAGTTAACTAATTCCAACACCCTTCATGGACAGGGACACCTCCCACTAGAAGAGCTTCCTCCAAGGCCCATCCAGCCTGGCCTTCAACACTTCCAAGGATGGGTCCACCACCATCACAGCAAACAATTTCTTCCTAATATCTACTCTAAACCATTCCCCCTTGTCCTATCACTTCATGCCCTTGTAAAAAGTCTCTCATCAACTTTCCTGTAGCCCCTGAAGGTACTGGAAGGTTCTTTAAGACTTCTCTTCTCCAGGCTGAACAACCCCAACTCTCTCAGCTTGTCTTCATAAGTGTGGTGCTCCAGTTATCTGATCGTATTCATGGCCTTCCTCTACACTTTTTCCAACACCTCCATGTCCTTCTTGTGTCAGGGGCTCCAGAACTGACAATTCTGCAGGTGGGGTTTCACAAGAACAGAGTACAGGGAGAGAAACCCCTACCTTGATCTGCTGGACATTCTGCTTTTGATGCAGCCCAGGACATGGTTGGTTTTCTGGGCTGCCATCTCATGATGAGCTTTTAATCGCCCAACACTCCCAAGTCGTCCTCCTCAGGGCTCATCTCACAGCTCTTTGAAAATCATTCTTGTTAACTACTGAGACATGATTTTCCTCTCCAGAGTATGTTCCACATTGCTTAGTTTCTCTATTGGACCACAGGAACAAGTTTTCCATCTATGGAAAATTTGGTTTTCCAGGCAGCCTGTCCCAGGCTCATTTGATACTTTTATAAAGCTGCACCTTGGTACTGAAGGTGCCTGGTTTGATGCCAGGATAACTACAATTAGCAATCCCATGAGCAAATTTGAATCCAGAAATATTCTTCCAGCATCCTCTGCATTAAAACAAGGGTATTTCATCACATTCCTATTTTATTAATTTGTTGCATTCAGACTGTGGTAACATCCAGACACTATATCAACATGTTGCTGAAGGACAAACCCTTCCCCAAAAAGCTTAATATTATGCCAGTTTTATCAGACTGCTGAACATCAATTATGCTCCAGTTGCTCCCTCCACAAAGATAATAACTATGTTCTTCCCAGACAGGGTCTCAGGCAACTTTCTCATATCTAAAATAAAAAGTCTTTAGAAGACTGATCCCATTCCAGATTACCAAGGGATTGGAGAAGGGCTGACCCTGCACTTCTTGGGATTTGGCATAAAGAAGAGTGTGAAATAGCACCAGAAGATGTTATATTTCAGAGTGGTGAAGCATTTGAACAGGTTGCCTGGAGAGGTGGTAGAGTAGCCATCCCTGGAGGTATTAAAAAAATGGGTAAATATGGCACTTTAGGAGATTATTTGGTGGCTAAGGTGGTGTAGGACTGATGGTTGGACTCAGTGATCTTGATGGTCCTTTCCAACCATGATGATTGTATCCAGGGAAAACTTATCCTTGCCTTTCCTTCAATCCTCTTTGAGAAAGTTTTCTTCACCTGCTCTTTCCTGGGCAGGCAAACATTTTCAGGAGAAAGAGAGGGCAGGTAGAGTAAAGAAGATAAACCAGCAGTGATATAAAATGAAGCTCCAAGGTGCCCCCAGCCCCGCATAATCAATGTCCTAAATCAGTCAAAACATTCTGTTTGTGTTCATTAAAAACAGCATTTTCAGGAAGCACTTTGTTTGCCTACTGCTCGGCCAGAGAGAAACTTGACAGCTCAGAGCAGTAGCTCAAACTAACAAGTGTTTGTGTCCTCACTCTGCAGGAGAGGCAAGAAGCAGGCAGTGAATTTATGTGTTAGTGAAAATCACTTTATTATTTTCAGCAGTAAATTAAACTCTTCAGACTCGAGCGCTTTGGCTCACGAGCATCGACGCACACTTAGACGTAAGAGAGGATGCTTGGGGACATCAGAAAGTTTGCATGAGAACTACAAGAAGCCCAGAGAAATGCATTCACAAGGTCAGGAACAGGTAAAAATAAATCCCTGGATAAAGATGTAAATCAGTAATGCAAAATTTCAGACAACTGCTCTGCAGCTCCATTGCCGTGGGGAAACGTCTTCTTAAATCGCAATATCTCAGTCGATGACTTCCTCAAATTCTGCCCCGTGTTCAAACACAGGGGAGCTTCTTTCAAGAAAGTTGTGATTTCTTTGTTCTAATAACTGGTCAGACTCATTCCTTCAGATGTCTGTTAGTTGCAGATTTGCTAGACTAGAAACAAGCCAATGCTCATCCATGGACAGCACCAGCTGATATAACTCCTGCAACTCAGATAATTAAAATAATTGCTGGGTTTTTTGTTGTTTTTTTTTTTTAAGATCTGTGGTCTTTTCAGTATGTTCCCACCTGTCAGCTAGGCTGTTGTAACTGTCAGTTTATGCTCTCTGCTAAACCCAAACAAATCCCACTGATGTTCAGCTAATGGTTACTGCAGCTGAGCTCACAGGCTGACTGCTCCTCCGGGGTTTGGGATTGACCCTGTTCAAGAACCTCTGCTGTCTCTCAGAATACACAGGATACTTCTGTTTGTGAAAGACCTTTAAGATCAGCAAATCCAACCATTAACCCAGCACTGCCAAATCCATCACTAAACCATTCCCCTAAGCTCCATATCTCTTAAGTACCTCCAGGGAGGAAGATTCCACCACTGCCCTGGATTCATCCTGTTCAAGGTCCTGAGTACTCACAGGGTATTCATCTATAGCTTCAGGAGATGCTTAAATGTGACTCAGTGATGGAAACAGTAATTCCTAAATGTATAGGCTCTCTTATCTTCACCAGCACTCAATTAATTTGAGGCTAAAACAGCTGAAATGAGATGGTAGCTGCAGAAGAGCAGATTAGCATCAATTTGCTGGTTTTAATGATTCTATTTATTTTTTGTTGTTGTTGTTTTGCACCAAAATATCTTGCCTACATATGGCAGAGATCATCCCCATGATTTATCTCCCTCACTGATTTTCCAGTTCCACAGCTGATGAAGATGTGGAGAGGAAGTTCATGTAAGCATCAGAAAGAGGCAAATTGGGTTTTCATGGCCCCATGCTACTTTATCCAATTATGCTTTCCCATGTGAGGGCATCCCACTGGGGTCTCACCCTTGGATTCACTCTTCTTAATGACATTCAATCATTTTGTGCTGAAGACAGTCATTTTCATAGCTGCTTGCATAATAAATTCACAGTTACATGCTCACTGGTTCTCTAATTACACCCCGTTCCTGCAAAACATAATGATTAAACTGAGCTCCTACTGAAAAAACAAAAAATAAATGTGAGTCAGCAGTTTTATTTTACTGACAAAGTTTGAATGTGTTTGGTTATGTTTGATGTTTTCTTTTGCAAAGTGAAAGCTAACTGTATTTAAAGGTTAAAATATAGAAAATTAATTTCTGGGCCAGTGGATAACTGTCCATTGAGTTTGTGGGATATTCTGTATTTCACTCCTTGCCCAAATGATCCAAGTGACCTTGGGAAAATTATTCTTCATCAAGCTTCATGGTTATGATACCTTTCCACAAAGAGGTAGCAGGAAATATTTAGACTAGATGAATTTCAGACTTGGAGACAGCATATTCTACCCAGCTAAAAAAAATAAAAAATAAATAATCATTAAGTAGATATCTTGTGGATAATAGACCATGAACTCCTCATCTATATTTAGGTTGGTCCTATCACATATCTCAACATAATCTGAACTGGGTGCTTTTTCATGTTCATGAAAATCCAAAAGGATTAAAACTGGGAAGCTCCAGAGGAGGTTGTGGGAACCATCAGACCTCTGATCACAAGGATTAGTGTTCCTCCTATTTTTTAGAATCAGAGAATAAAAGAGTGGTTTGGATTGGAAAAGACCTCAAAGATCATCTGGTTCCAACAACCCCCTGCATGGGCAGGGACACCTCCCACCAGCCCAGGTTGCTCCAAGCCCCATCCAACCTGGCCTTCAACACTTCCAGGGATGGGGCAGCCACAGCTTTTCTGGGAACCTGTGCCAGGGTCTGACCACCCTCATAGTGAATAATTTCTTCCTAATATCTAATCTAAATCTCCCCTCTATCATTTTGAACCCACTTCCCCTCATCCTATTTGCCAGCTCCATGGCAAGAGGTTGTTGTGCTGACAGACACACGATAAGAAGCACTTGATGATCTAGAAAGATGCCCAAATAATTTTTGTTTTTTAATAGAGTAACTTCTTAAGAGTCTGCTGGGTGTAGGAAACACTGAAATGGACAACAATGCTTCCCATTTCTTTTGTCTGGCCTTGAACACCTCCAGGGATGGAGAAGCCACAGATTCTCTGGACAACTTGTTCCAGTGTCTCACCACCCTCACAGAAAATAATTTCTTCCAAATAATCCACCAAAATCTCCTCTCTTTTGCTTTGAAACTTTTCCCACTCATGCCATCACCCCATGCCCTTGCAAAAAGTCAGCTTTCCTGTAGGTCCTTCAGACAATAGAAGTTGCTCTAAGGTTTCCCTGAGAGAAGTTTCCCTTTTCCAGGCTGAACAAACTCAACTCTTTCAGCCTGGTGTCATAGGAGAAGTTCTCCAACACCTTTCAGGTGACCTGTGCTGAGTGTTACAACTGTTGGCTCAGAGGTTTGCTGAGCATCTTTGGCCATCACACATGTTACTGAAATTGCCCTTACCTCATTGGTTGGGGCTGTAATTCTGTGTGTAAAGGTGCTGAAATCAGCTGGTCCAGGTGCTGGTTTTGTCCACAGACTACAAGATGTAAGATAAGAATTTTTCAGAGCCTAAACCCAGCTGAATATGAAAAAAAAATAATCAAAGGAATAGACACAAGTAATAAATATTCATTAAGGGGGGTCTTCCAGCTTTCCTAATATGTTTCTCAGTGTCATGCCACCCTTCTATAAATGTCCCCAAAGCTTTCCAACACTGATGGTTGCAGGTTGATGTTGAAAAACATTGTCACATCCAGAATGAATGCAACAGGAAGGGAGAAACATGGTTATGGCCAAGCTATGGTCACCCAGCCAGGCCTTACCACTGCCCCAGGGCCATGCAAGGGAACATTTTCAGGTAATTATTTGTGTACACAAAAAAGAAAGAAAGGAACAAAGGAGATGGTTGCTTAACTTACTGATCCTTCCTGGAAAAATCTAGTTTGAAAAATCAGGCCTTCCTTTCCAGTGTGAAAACATGGATTAGAAACACCTGTGCAGTCAAAATCAGAGGGTGTTCTAGACACAAACTACACATTTTAACAAGGTTCTACTGCAGCTCAGGAAGAAAATTCCAAAATACCTTCAAATTAACTCACTTGGTTACATTCAGGAGTGTGCAGACTTGTCCCAAGGTGGGATTCATCTCTCTTGACATAGAGAATGGGATTTGTCTGATCATATAAAGATGAAGGTGAGATGAGTAATGTCCTAAAACCCCTGAGGTTTTACTGGCTCAGTTCCTCTTGACTATAAAGGAGCCAGCAGGGACAGACTTTGGTACTGGCACTGCCAGAATGGGCACCCATGCTTAGTCATGCAAATCCTGCCCTAAGCAAACCCAGCTCACTTAATCCATCTTCTTTTCACACCCACAAGGAATATATCTGACCTTACTCATCCATTTTGCTTCTCTCAACCTTGGCAAACACATGCTTTCCCATGGTTATTATGGTAGACATTAATGGGGGGGAAAAAATCCATCTCCTCCTCCTGCTATCAGGTTATTTCATAATGCAGCAGGATCCCCAGGAGGTTTTTTGCTCTTTAGTCTTAGTGTGATGCATGGCAGCTTAGACCACATACTCTTGGGGAAAGCTTGGTTTATACAATCTACATTCACATTTATTTCATATGGATTTAGTGAGTATAGACCAAGATCCATAATACTGGTGGAGATATTTAAAATACACGTGGAGATGTGGTGCTGAGGGAAGTGGCTTAGTGGTGGACTTGGCTGTGCTGGGTTAATGGTTGGTTTTAATGGCTGTGAAGGTCTTTTCCAACCACAATTATTCGATAGTTTTCTGGTCCTCTCCGTGGAGAGATCTCCCCCTACATGTCAGACTTCAAGCTCCTTCATTTTTAAGGCCCTACTGGAAAGCTTGTCAGTCCTTGTGGGCATGTCAACAAATGGAAAAAGTTAATTGTGATCATTACTGTGTGAATAGAGGAGCCACACCATCACATTTTGTTTCCTACCACTGGCTTCTATCATCACCCATCCCTCATCTTTGTTGTTTTTTGACACTGTGAATTCTTCACAGTGCAGAACATGCTCTCTAATTTGTCTGTTAAATGTCTAGCCTGGCAATTAGTCACAGCCATCTTCATTAACAATGGTTTGTACTTATTCTTTCATAAACTGATGGATGAAAAGCTCTACAAAAGTGAAAAAAAAACCCACATTTTCCCTAAGAGGAGGGTTTGCAATGTCATTGCTCAAAGCAACCCAGCAGATATTCCCATCAAACTGAAATCCACAACAGCATGTCTTGTTTTCCTCTCTCTTTTTTTTTTTTTTTTTTTTTTTTTTTTTTTTTTTTTTTTTATAGTTTTACTTTATCTCCTGATTGATTTGCTTATGAAATTACAGGAGATCATGATTTTAACTCTTTGCTTTTAGAGCCATCAGCAGCCAAAGCTACTCGTGGTGCCATCTGCAAATTGAAAGAGCCGTAAAACAGCGTAAAAGGAAAAACAAGCATTCCCCATTCTCCAATATATTTCAGTAGAAGATTAATTTGCTGTCTGACACTTGATGTTTATTGTTTTCAAACTCAAGAACAGATCTGCAACTGCATATCAAGCTGAAAAGCATCATCTAATCAAAGATGGAATGATCAAGCCACTCACACACATCTTCCTTCCAGGTTATTGATGCACACTCATGCTAAAAGTGTCTCAAGAACAGAGCCCAGCTGCCCTAGTACACAACCACGTCCATAATATCCTCCTTGGCCAAACTCTGATTCATTGGTCTTTATGTCCTTCAAGACCATCAAGTGTTGATTCCTTTGCAGAAAGGCTCAAGACAACACCCAGACCCTGACTTCACCTCTGCCAACTCATATTCCAGCAAGAGGCAGCCAAGTGGGAATAGAAGATAAAGTCTACAAGGTAATGTCTGCAAGAGAAAAGGATCTTCTCTAAATCCCAGCATCCCTGATTATTAAGATGTGATGGCTGAAGTGAGAAGCTGACATAGGTGTCAGGGTTTAACACTGGCCCGGCAATTAAACCGAGTAACAGACGCTCTCTATTAATCTCTCTCTCCTCCCTGATAAGAAAGGAGAGAGAATAAGGGAGAGAGACTGATGGGCTGGAAACTAAACTACACAACTTTAATGAAACAGTAATGATAAATAGGAAAAATTAATAAATCTATACAAATATACAAGAAAATGGATACCACATTCCTCCCCCCTTTCCCCCAACAGCTCTCACGTCACCACCGAGGCTGCAGGGCAGCTCTGGGAAAGTCCAGGCTGGACTCCTGGGCTCAGCAGCAGTGGGGAGCTGGAGGCAGGAACACACAGATTCAGGCTGGCATGGATCAGGAGCACAGGCAGGCAAATGGACGGGATCCTTCCAGGATGCCGGGGTGAAGGAAAGGGAAGCAGGAAAGGCAGGAAGGGCAGGCAGCTGGAAGCTGGAAGCAGGAAATCTGGCTTGGCCCTCGTGATCCCTCAAATTTATCCTGAGGATGAGGTATATGGGATGGAATACTCTGTTTGGTCAATTCTGGCATCTATCTTGTCCGTTCCTCCCCAAAGGAGGGATGCAGGTGGGACCTCTTGATGTTTTCTTCAGAGTTGAGCAGTGTCCTTGGCTCTGCACACCAGTCTCTAGCAGTAACTCTAAACATCAAGTGTTATCAGTCCGAGAAACACACACTGCCTGAGAAACTTGCTGTTCATTTCAGCAAGTGCAACTACTTACAAGAGACTTAGCTAAAAGCAAAAGTACAAGACAGAAAATCACCTTTATCCTGGCCCAAACCAGGACAATAGGAGACCAGGAAATTCCTCTTCCCATCTGTGTATGCACTTATTTAAAGGGTGAACCAGCAGTACAGCCTTGAGTACCCTGAAGAAGAAGAGTCTTTTTTTTTTTTCAATCTAGACTTGTTTGAACTCTATTAAATCTTTGCTTCACTGGTTCCATGCCTGTCCAAGCCAACCTGAATGATTATTGTTATTATTAACAGAGCACAAAGTGAGAAAAGGGAAGGGGTTTTATTTAAATGGGTTATTCTTCCTGCAGCTGGCTGTGCTGCAGAGGCCTGGCAACAGTTCATATTACAGGCATTACTGATTCCTTAGAGCTTTTCAAAGGGAGAAACTTTGACAGTCACTTAAACTCTTCCTTATTTATCATCCCAAGATTGAATGATAGCCCCTCATAGCAATAATTGCATATTTAGAAATGATCTGTGCAGTTCTGTCTTCATGTTATGTCTTTTTCTGTGGTATTTCTAATACCTGCTGTTTACCAATTTTTGTGAATTTACTGAGACTTTCTTCTCCTTTCCTACCTAGTGGAAATAAAAGGCAGCTGTGATTCTATAAATCTGTAGGAGTTCAGCAGGAAAAAAATTAAAGGAAAGTACATTAAACTAAAAAGACTAAATCTGATTTTAAAAGATAATTTCATCCCATGTCCTGACTGAGACTGGTTACAGATGAGTAAAAAAGCAAGGCAGGGAGACACCAATACTTGCCAGGATCTTAATAACTCCCAGTGGATTTTTCCCATTAATTTTTCTATAACAACAGCACTGTCCTTTGGCAAGGAGTGCCATAGCTCAGCCACAGGCTGCCTGTGAACCCATTCCTCATCACTGCCTCCACATCCATCCTGACTTTATCCCAACAAAACCTCCTATTTTATTCTACTGCAGACGTTCCTTACCACTCTTCTATCACCTTCTCCAAGCCTTTTCCAGGCTCACCAGAGCCTTTTGAGAGGGGAGGAGAAGAACAGTGCACAGTATTCAAAATACAGGTCCAAAATACATTAATTCAGTGGCATTACAATGATTTCTCTTTGGCTTTCTATTCCGTCCTTAATAATCCTTAACATTCAATTTCCATTTTTTTTCCTTGATTGCAATAGAGCAATGAGCTCATAATTTCATTCCTCTGTCCATTAGAAGACCCAAATGTCATTCCTGAGTAGCAATAATCAACTCAGAGCCCATCACTGTGCATGCAGAGTTTGAACTCCTGTTTTCCTTGTGTGCAACATTTGTACTGAATGTCACTGAATTTCTTCTGATGTTTTATCACCCAGCCATCCAGTACAGTGAGATAATGGCAAAAGTCTTCACAGATGGTGTTAGGAAGCTGCAAGTGTGGGGCTGATCCACAAGGGAAAGTGATCTGAAATCCAAGGAAAGCAACAAGGCAGGGAGAGGCCTCACCAGGAAGGTGCAGTGATATCCCTACGTATGAGATTTTCTGAGGAAAATCAGTGTCTCTTCACGGATCCCTTAGAGACAGAGTGATGGAGTTTGATCTTTTCTGCTCCAAACACACTCGTTCTCCTTTCTTGTAATAGTGCAGCCTTAGTTAAAGTTCAATGTTTGAATTTTGCAGGCTAACTGAGCTGTTTACAGCTCGGCCAGCTGACAGGGATAATGCAATATTGTGAGTTTGCAGATCATTTCCATGGGAAGTGTCTGATGTACCAGACCCCCTCCTGTGTTTCTATTAAAATGTCTCAGTAACTGTGTTTAGGCTCCATGTCAGAAAACGTCACAGATAAAATCTAAATTTCTCCAACTCATCATTCCAGGCAATTGTCACTTCCTTCCATGAAGCCAGATTGAGTTCCCTAAAAATCTAATCCCTTCAGAGGGGGGATGTTGGAGCTTTTTTAGGCTGAATCCCATGAATCCTTGAAGGAAGAGCTGTGCTTTTTGTCTTCCTGTTGCCAATGTCAGCAGAAGTTCAGATAAAGTCTTCATGTGGTGGTTCCAACCTGCCTAAAAACCTGGTAGAGCAGATAAGATGAATACTAAAAGCAAAGTACAACCAAGGTTCCTCTCATGATTAGCAGCCAGGGCAGCAACTCTGAGATCCCCAGGAGCTCATCCACAGTGTGTTTGGGTAAGTGCCATAATTTGGGTGCCAATTTTGCATTTCAGTGTGGGTACAACTACTGAAGTGATGCTCTGAGAAGCCACCCAGGCTGTGTGGCACTGGCTAAAAGTCCAAGTCCTTTCCAAGAGTCCTGTCCGGGTGTTGCCACACATTTTAATGTCTGTCTGCCTCTGTGCAGGTGACAGCCAAGGGATGCTAACAAAAAGCATGAGAGAAACTGAGAAACCTTTGGTTGACTCAACCAGAGGACCTTGAAGATGATCAGAGGGCTAAAGAACCTCTCCTGTGGAGATAAACTGAGAGTTGTGGAGCTGGGGATGTTCAGCCTGGAGAAGAGAAGGTTCCAGGGAGACCTTAGAGCACCTTCCAGTACCTGGAAAAAAGTTTGGACTTTTTACCAGGGCATCCAGCAATAAGATGAGGACCATGAGACCTGTGAGGGTGGTGAGACACTGGAACAGGTTGTCCAGATAAATTGTGGATGTTCCCATACCTGGAAGTGTTCAAAGATAGGTTGGATGGGTGTTTTTTTTTCAGTGAGCTGGTATAGTGGAAGGTGTCCCTGCCCATGGAAAAGTTGTTGGAAATAGATGGTCCCTTGGGATGGAAGGTCCATTCCAACACAAACCATTCAATGATTCTGTAACATGACAAGTACTCCTTCTCAGATGTTCATTAGTTGATGCCAGTCCACCCTTCCAGTCTTTGTTTTGATTGCTTTGCAAGGAGAGGTGCCCACTTTCATCAAGTATTACAGAATATTTCTGTCCAAATCACATGGCAGGTGAGTAAAAAGCTTTGGTTAAGAGGGCAGGAGTCACACACACGGGAGCAGAATGGTCAGAGCAACCTCCATGGGGAAACTGTGCCTGGGAGCTCTGTTTCTATAAAAGACTTCATTACCTTCATATTGCTCCCCCCTTAGTAATCAGGCAAGATTCATCCTGGAGGAAGCAGAAGAACATTGCCCCAGCACCATTTAAAGGGATTTGGTAGGAGAAGTAGGAAAATTGTTCTTGTTAGAAAAAAAAAAAAAAAGAGAAAGAGCACACAGAGCCAGGCATTTGGAAATGTGCTGGAAGCTGGGTCATTACAGTGCTGTTACTAATGGCTCCAATATATCATTTCAACTTGTTGGTTTTGCTTTCTTTAATTTCCAGATCATCCAGCTGTAGCTTTTCCTCCACCCATTCGAGGAGTAAACAGAGACATCATGTGCCCAAGCTGCAAAAAAAAAAAAAAAAAGTTACTTTCAGTAGCAATTAACTTATGGGTTTCCTTTTCCTCTCTTTTTTTTCAGAAAAGCCAATCTGCCAATCTTGCAGCTTCACCTTTTGGTTTTACCTTTTCAATTTTATCTTTCAATTTGTTTTTGCAATTTTACCTTTGCAGCATCTCAATGATTTATGGAAGTTTTATTTCCAGTCTAGAAACAGGGGAAGGGATGGCAAAGGGGAGTTAAAATTTATTGCATAAAAGCTCAGGGGAAGTTTCTAAGGAGGCTCAGAGGAGAAGCTGCTTCTCTAGATTTACCAGCTCAGAGCATTCAGCATGGTCCAAATGATGGGTTCAGGCTGTATTCCAGCAAGGGGAGATTTTTCCCACACCTTACTGAGATCCCAGGTGTAGGAAATTTCTGGCATTACTGTGGGATATCTGGGTTCCCTTGCCCTTTTTCTAGCTTTTAGGAGGATCCAGGTCCTACAGTACATTGCCAACCATAGTTATAAAAACTATGCAATTCTTCAGAAAAGTAACTCCAGAGAATATATAGAAAACTCATAGAATTGTAGACTGGTTTGAGTTGGAAGGGACATTAAAGATCTCCCAGAAGATGCCACTAAGAGTCAAAAGGTCTTGGCAACACTTCCCAAAGATGCTTTATAAAACAAACAAACAAAAAAAAAAACAGGTTATGGGTCTATCTGCCATTCTTTCCTTCTTTACTTTGGAAGTCACCTCCTTTTGTCTTGTGCAGCTCTGTTTTGGAAGGGCCAGGAATCCCAGGTATCAATCTTCAAGGGAAAAAATAATCATCAGGTGGTCATTAAGGATCACATGGCTCCACTCAGATCAGGAAAAGCAGCAGAAAATGAGCTCTTTTCCTTTTGGTTCTGCTTCTTTAGTGCAGTCATGTTCAGCCCCATCCAGCCAAGCAGAATACACGTGACAACATCAATGCTTTGGGGATGGTACTGAAATCAGACCATAAAACTCCAACCTCCAGCATAGAAGAGTATTCACCCTCACTAACCAGAAGGAGAAAGAGTGTTTTCAGGCCACATAACAAAAAGATCAGATTGCTAAAAACTGTCAGCCTCTCATCATCCATTCCCAACAACAAGCCTTAGAAGTGTCAGCTAACCAGTGATCACAATAAAGGATTAATTCAGACAACAAATGTGATTTCTGGCTATTTTTCCTTTGAGTGGTTTATATTTCATCCCAGAACATTCCAAAGGATGGGCTTTGCCTTTGAACATTTATTACTCTCCTTTGATTTTTCTCTGGACTGTGCTGGACCTAACTATGATGGGAGCCCAGACCATCCCAGAACTTGTTCCCTCATTGCCCTGAGCTGAAATTCCTAATTATCCCTTGCTGTCCTGGAGAAAGATGTTTTAAGGGTCTTTATAAGTCAGGGAATCCAAGCTTTGTCAAATAGGGTCATTCTTCATGCCAACTGGAAGCCTTTTGATGCTCCTATGAGAGCTAAAAAATAAAGTTATCAGAAAACCATAGCTCTTTGCAGAAAAAAACCCAAAACAAACAAACCAAACACAAACCAAACCTCTTAGGCAGATGGGAAGGGATTTGAGTCAACATTTTTTCTTGGTTGGTGTTAGTTCTGTTGTGTTTTGGTTTGTTTTTTGGTTTTTTAGGGGGAAAAAACTTCACTGCAAACACTAAATATTTCTCTAAATATCTTTTCTTCCAAGCTATGTTTTTGGTTCAGGTCTAAAGGTCATTGATAATCTTCCTACTGCTGGGGGAGACTGGGGAAACCTACAACACCCCTTTTCACCCCCAAAAAACCTCAACCCAACGCAGACCAAACCAATAAAATTAGAAAATATCAAGTGGGAGAGGAGACAACCTGTAAAATTACTTACTTAAGGGAAGTAATGCATATTCAGGAGATATTTTTGAGCATCATATTAGTAAAAAATATCTTTTCACTTCCAGTAGATCTTAGAAAATAATTTATGTTATTTATGTCCTGCATTTCCATCTACACAGTCCTTGATTGACTCATTTTTCTGTCACCAGGGAAGGGCCATGCTCTATTTCTGAGGCAGGGAGCTATGTTGACAGTTTTGGTCTTCTGACTCATTTTTTTTAATACATGCCTAAACACTGTCATGTTTTCATGCTCTGGCTCACATCTATACAGCATTATCTTGTTCAAAGACAGATTTCACAACATGAAGCAAAACAGAGAAGGCTGAGGACCACATCCTGGGTCCATTTCTCTATCCTGGATATTTGTTTTAGCCAGAGTTTGTATGGAATTTCACCTTAACCTGCAACTTATCCTTCCCACAGCAGCTTGGTGAGCACCCCCCTCAGGGGTCTTTGTAAAAATGAGCTCCCCAACACTTCTCTTGTGACTGATGTCTTTTTTTTTTTTTTTTTTGTTATGATTCGTCTGCTCCCAGTCATTCTCTGCTTCAACATGGATATTGGATCAGGCAAAAAAAATCTCATTCCAGATAATCCCTCCCAGTTCCCAAAGCCTACTTGAATCACCCCAACGTTAGTCTCTGCCATGAGTAATGCATGGGATGGAACCACACACAGGCTGTTCAGGACTCTGAAACCATGGAAACATTCCTGATGAGAGCTGCTACTTGGGATGATCATAGGAAAGAGGCTGAAGGAAGCTGGTCTTGTCCATCTCTGTTGCCCTAGCCCAAATCATCCTATAAATCAGGGATACCAGGTGCCAACATTCATCACCCCCACACCTTCACCACCCCCCTTGCTGAGGTGTCTGACTTTTGTTAAAAGAAAAACTTAAACAAGTAAAAATTTACACTTGTGGAGTTTTCTCAATGAGGCCTAAGCTGTCCGAGCTGGGATCATGGACCTCAGGTGGGATTCCATGGGACTAAACCACCTTCACAACCTTTTTCTGAGTTTGGAGGCCAACACAAGTGTGGAAGATGGAAAGTTCACTCCAAATTCCTCCTCCTGTGAGGACAATGAGATGACCAGAATTGAGAACCAGGCAGTGGGAAGAGTTTAAAATGAGAGCTGCATCCTATTTCTGTAATCAGTCTCTTCAAGAAGGTACCCACAGCCCTCCAGACACAAGTTTCATGCTTCTAGGGTCTTCATCTACCCAAAAATAAACCCTTGGCAGGATTTCAAGAAAAGCAGTAAGGATTTTTTTAATTGTTGTTCTATCTTCCCCACCACCTCATCTTTGGAAGGACTCCAAATCTGATCACTCAGTTACCATCTCTTTTACAAATGGTGGCTGGGAGGGCAGAGGCCAAGGCAAGGCTGAAGGAACTTGGAGGCAATGAATGACACAAGGAGAAGGGAATCATAGAATCATAGAATTGGCTGGGTTGGAAGGGACCTCAGAGATCATCAAGTCCAACCCTTGATCCACTCCCCCCGTGGTTCCCAGCCCATGGCACTGAGTGCCACATCCAGGCTCTTTTGAAATATCTCCAGGGATGGAGAATCCACCCCTTCCCTGGGCAGCCCATTCCAATGGCTGATCACCCTCTCCAGAAAGAAATTCTAATGTCCAACCTAAACCTCCCCTGGCACAACTTGAGACCTCTTGTGCCCTCTTGTCTTGCTGAGAGTTGCCTGGGAAAAGAGCCCAACCCCCCCTGGCTCCAACCTCCTTTCAGGGAGTTGGAGAGAGTGATGAGGTCTCCCCTGAGCCTCCTCTTCTCCAGCCTGAACACCCCCAGCTCCCTCAGCCTCTCCTCATAGGATCTGTGCTCGAGTCCCTTCACCAGCCCAGTTGCCTCCTTTGGACCTGCTCCAGGACCTCGATATCCTTCCTAAACTGAGGGACCCAGAACTGGAAAAGGGAAGAACTTGATGGGTACCGAAGCCTGGATAGATTTTAGTCACCCTCCTGTGCTCAGCAGCCTCCCTGTGCACTTTTAGTGAACATTGGTGAGACACTGGCACAGGTTGCCTGGAGAAGCTGTGGTTGCCCCATCCCTGGAAGTGTCCAAGGCCAGGCTGGATGGGGCTTTTGGCATTTTCCTCTGGTGGAAGCTGTCCATGCCCATGCAGGGGAGTTGGAACTGGATGATCTTTAAGGTCCTTCCCAACTCAGTCCATTCACTGATTTTAGTGATGGGAGAAATTAGAATGGGAGGAGGAAAGACTTTTTCTTTTCCCTTTGCTTTCCAGTCATGCTCATGGTGGTTACACCACTAAGAAGAATATTTCAGATGTAATACCCCACTCTGCAATGTTTTGCTCCACGCAATCTCAAAACCAGTTTATTTTTCCATCGTGCTTTCTCCTCCCTTCAGCATCATCTTTTCCATGCCCAGAACAGAACACCCTCTCCCACAACATTTATTACCTCTCCCATTATTTGGAAACGTTTCCCCAGACTCCCTCTACTTGTGGGGCACCTTTAGATGCTACAGAGCATCATTTAAATGAGACAGATACATGTCTAGAATACGCATCCATCAGCATGGAAGCAACAGCTAAATTTAGTCTGTAGTCTGAAAATGTGGGAAAGAGAGAATCTCAAGCTGGTTATCTAATTATTTTACATCGTCTTGAGTCACCCATGTGGAAGGAAGCAGCTGTTGGGTGACACAGAGTGATACATCCACTGCAGTGGAAAGGCACCAGTGATAACAAGAGCTCACATGTGTGGAGTGCATCTCACAAAACAGCTTCAAGAAGTAGCAAGAAGATACAGAGCACATACTTGAGGTGTTTGTTACACCCCTGAAGTAATGTGGATGATGACTTAGACAGGCTGGAGAGTTGGGCAGGGAGGAACAAGATGAAATTCAACAAGGGGAAGTGTAGAGTTTTGCATTTGGGGAAGAACAACACAATGTCCCAGTATAGGTTGGGGGCTGACCTGCTGGAGAGCAGTGTAGGTGAAAGAGACCTGGGGGTCCTGGTAGACAAGAGGATGACCATGAGCCAGCAATGTGCCCTTGTGGCCAAGAAGGCCAATGGCATCCTGGGGTGCATTAGAAAGGGTGTGGTTAGTAGGTCAAGAGAGGTTCTCCTCCCCCTCTATTCTGCATTGGTGAGGCCGCACCTGGAGTATTGTGTCCAGTTCTGGGCCCCTCAGTTCAAGAAGGACAGGGAAGTGCTTGAAAGAGTCCAGCACAGAGCTACTAAGATGATTAAGGGAGTGGAGCATCTCCCTTATGAGGAAAGGCTGAGGGAGCTGGGTCTCTTTAGTTTGGAGAAAAGGAGACTGAGGGGTGACCTCATCAATGTTTTCAAATATGTAAGGGGTGAGTGTCAGGGAGATGGAGCTAGGCTTTTCTCTATGGTGACCAGTGATAGGACAAGGGGTAATGGGTGTAAGTTGGAGCATAGGAGGTTCAAGTTGAATATCAGAAAGAATTTTTTTACTGTAAGGGTGACAGAGCCCTGGAACAGGCTGCCCAGGGGGGTTGTGGAGTCTCCTTCACTGGAGACATTCAAAACCCGCCTGGACACGTTCCTAGGCGATGTACTCTAGGGGGCCCTGCTCTGGCAGGGGGGGTTGGACTAGATGATCTTTCGAGGTCCCTTCCAACCCCTAGGATTCTATGATTCTATGATTCTATGATTCTATGAACTGCCTCCCAAAAAGCACCTGTAGGCTGTGGAGAAGGTCATTCCCTCTCAACAGTGCATTACAAAAAAAACCAAAAAAACATGTAGGAGATCCAAAGCCTGAGTCAGTGAACTCTTGAGAAGCTTCTCTCACCTGAACAAGCCCAGAAAAAGTCAATGAGATTTCCATATGCTTTAAAGAAACATTTTCTTACTGGTTTCCAAACCCTCCTCATCCATGGAGGGTGAAGTATTTGACCATAGTTGGGAACAGGCCCCAAATCTGGCTGGGATCCCAAGCTCAGGAATTGCTCCTGAGTGATGCTTCATCTCTCACCTCTTTCTCCACCTTCTGACACTGGTGTTCATAAACAACACAGCCTGATTTCTGAGCTCAGTTCCACTCCAGCAAAGAAATTATGTCAATTTTCAGCAAGTGAAATATGATTCACAGGAGATGAGGCAAAGCAAGACACAGCCCTGCTGAATAATGGGCATTGCTGGTAATCATCTGGAGTTTCTGTTCCTGAGTGGATACTTCTCTCCCACCCCCCAAATTCATCATTCTTTATTCAGGAGAGGCAGCCAAAAAAAATGCTGCAAACTCTTCCAACACAAAGATGTTTGCTAAGTAATCACTGCTATTTAAATTATTCTGTGTATACCATAGAGCAAAAATGGCAGATATTAAAATGCAGAGATGACTTAATAAGTTATAATTATCTAGATGTGTCACTCTTCTAATAAGATGGAAAAAAAAAAGGTTGTTATATTTCAGATTTACCAGGTGTACAGTAAATAAAATTAGTATATTGTGTTTCGAGGTGCCTGTAAGAGATATTGTCCCTGTTAGAATTAAGATAAATTACCCCAATAAAATAAGCAGGTTAGGATATATTATTTTTGTAGGAGTTGAATCAAAAGTATGCTAAAATTGTTGATGTGCATATTAAAATCAATGCGAATGCAAAACAAAAAAAAAAAAAAAAAAAAAAAGAAAAAAGAAAAAAATTCCATTAAAATGAATGATTAAATCACAGTGAAGGAGAGCTGGAGATCTCTGTAAGGAAGGGACAAAAAAGTTCCTAGTGCCTGAGTTTTGTTGAGGCTGCACAACAAATATTTGCACGAGAGGGAATTTAGATACTCCTCAGATGGACCTGAGCTGATCCCCTGACCCCAAGAAAAACAAGAAACCTGGGGTGTAATGGCATTTTAAGACTATCTTGAAGCTAATGCTAAGCAGTAATCTTTCTTAATTAGTGATGAACATGAGGAAACTCCAGGATTGCTTCAGCTCCTCCCAGCTGAGACTGAACAGGGGAATAACCAGGCAAACTGGGATTATCTCAGGACCATGTGGTTCAAATGCAACACCAGGTTTTAATCAAGAATGGAAATCATGGACAGGGGAAGGGATTTTCCCTCAAAAACCCCATGCAGCCATGTGGGCAGAGTCCAGTTGAACAGCAGCAAGTTAATGTAGGAAATAATTTTGGATGTCTAACCACAGAAAGCCTGAGTGGAGACAGAATTATTAATTCAATCATCTCTGCAACACTGGAACAGATTCACAACAGGCTGAGAAGAGTGAGGCAGGAACTGAAAAGCTGGAGTTCCATCCTGGTTTGGGCCAGGATAAAGGTGATTTTCTGTCTTGGACTTTTGCTTTCAGCTGAGTCTCTTGGAAGGAGCTGCACTTGCTGAAATGAACAGCAAGTTTCTCAGGCAGTGTCTGCTGCTGGGACTGATCCCACTCGATGTTTAGAGTTCCAGCTGGAGAATGGGGTGCAGAACCAAGGCCACTGCTCAGCTCTGAGGAACATTTGGCCCTCTGGAAGGAGGAAAGGAGCCAAGAGGTCCCACCTGCAGCCCTCCTTTGGGGAGGAACAGACAAGAGAAATGGCCAGAATTGACCAAACAGAGGATTCCATCCCATCCACCTCATCCTCAGGAGAAATTGGAGGGATCACCAGGGTCAAAGCCCTTCCTGCTTGCCTTTTCTTCCCCTGTGCCTGTTTGCTTGGGCATCCTGGGAGGATTCCATCCCTTCCTCTGCCTGTGCTCCTGATCCATGCCAGCCTGAATCTGTGTGTTCCTGCCTCCAGCTCCCCACTGCTGCTGAGCCCAGGAGTCCAGCCTGGACTTTCCCAGGGCTGCCCTGCAGCCTGAGTGGGGATGGGAGAGTTATTGGGGGAAAGGGGGGAGGAACCTGGGATCCATTTTCCTGGATATTTGTATAGATTTAGTCATTTTTCCTATTTCTCATTACTGTTCCATTAAAGCTGTGTAGTTTAGTTTCCAACCCATCAATCTCTCCCCCTTATTCTCTCTCCTTTCTTTATCAGGGAGGGGAGGGGCATTAATAGGAAGCACCTGGTGTTTGGTTTAATTACTGGGCCAGTGTTAAACTGTGACAAGGGGTCAAGGAGCTTGAAAGAAAAGATGAATTGGATCATCCACATTCATGTTTGTTGCAAGCAGAGAACCTTGAATTTCTCTTCTGTCTGAGATCAAGAAGCTGCTCTCTTTAGGCAGCTCAGTGCCAAACATCTTCTCTAATCTTGTGACACTTGCAAGGCAGACCAATTGCCAAGGGTGTAGATGTCCATCTCTGGAGGATGGTTTAGCAGAGGCATGGCAGGAGTCACCTGTCTCCTATCCAACATGTGCCTGGAGATAAAAAGTGAGTTTTCTTGCCCCTCCTCTGTGTGTTTGTACAGTCATGGATGTCAGGACTGTGAGTTTTTTATAATTTCTCTTGGAAAGCTGGACTTGATCATGTTCTGAGAAAGAGTGAGATTTCAGAGCCTTTCATAAATGCAGCAGCAACATAATTTTCCTTTAACGTGCACTGGTTTATAAAGAAAAAAAAAAAAACAAACCCATTAAAACCCCACAAAAAACAAACAAACAAACATATATCTAATTGTGAGATTTTCACTGGAATTATTTTTTTCAGAGCAAATTGAGTTTCTAAGATATCAATTATTTTCCTTTGGAGAAAAAAAAAAAATAGATAAATGTTGACCATAATGCTCTATATGCTGCAACACTGCATTTGGCTTTCATTCAGGATTTTCAGGACTGCTTAGGTTCCCATCTTTTCCAAAGCTGGCAGGTTGTGTTTCAGGCTCTTCAGAGAGCTTCAGATATGTTTCAAAAAGATTTAAAGGGAATCCCTTCACAACTTCATCTAAACAGAGTCTGTGAGTCCCCATTTCACAGGAGATTTGAGTTTCATTCCAGTTCAGAATAACTATCTCTAAAAAGAAGGCAGAGGGGACTTTTCTGTGGAATTCCCAGGGAGTTCCAGCTTTGAGCCAACTCTATAGATAGACATAGTTTATTCCATGCTCAAAAATAAACTGTGAATCTTTCTAGCCAGTACTGAGGATCCCTCAAGACTATAACTTCCTATAGGAATCCATACTGCACAGAAATAGGTGGGCTGCTCCTCTCAGTTGAATCCTTGGCAGAGATCCCACCCCATATTTAATGGTATTTGCAGTGAATCAACCCCTTTCCAGATCACATCCTCCTCAGGACAGCAGAACTATCTAATCTGGAAAAAAAAAAAAAATTAAAAATAGTGTATGTATGCACATATATTCCTATTGTTTTTAATTTATTTCTTGGTTTAACAAAGGATCTTGCCTCCAGCTACAATTTCTGTCATGCCTAAAGGATGGGTAATGACATCCCAAGAATACTTGGACACCCCAGCAGTGTCATTTGGGGATGGAGGTTAAATGAAGACTACAAGACATGGAAAAGAAAGAAGTTTAACTGAGGAATGTAATTTACTTCCTAAATGTTTTCAAATGTGCTGCTTCATCTTCAGCCCTGGTGGGTACTAAAGCCTGAAGTCCCAGATGTGGCAATTAAAACTGAAATGTGAGTCTTCCTCTAATCCAAAGCCCATGAGTTTAGGCTTCAGCCCACAACCAGTCAAGAAACTTCAGTGAAAAGAAGCCCATAAGGTAGAAGTCAAATTAAAGCAACCATATCTATGTTCTTATGCCCCCCAAGATCTTGCAATTACATACACTAACAATCTATTACATTTACTTTCAATCCCTAACACCTCTAAATAGGAAAATTCCTAGATTTTTTGGAGCTGGCTATGCCAGACAGAAAGCCAGACAATGTGGGCATGGGAATGCAGCATCTCCCTCTACCTGTGTTTCATAGAATCATAGAATTGGCTGGGTTGGAAGGGACCTCAGAGCTCATCAAGTCCAACCCTTGATCCACTCCCACTGCAGTTCCCAGCCCATGGCACTGAGTGCCACATCCAGGCTCTTTTTAAAAATCTCCCGGTTCTATCTTCCCCACTACCTCATCTTTGGAAAGACTCCAAATCTGATCACTCAGTTACCATCTCTTTTACAAATGGTGGCTGGGAGGGCAGAGGCCAAGGCAAGGCTGAAGGAATTTGGAGGCAATGAATGACACAAGGAGAAGGGAATCATAGAATCATAGAATTGGCTGGGTTGGAAGGGACCTCTGAGATCATCAAGTCCAACCCTTGATCCACTCCCGCTGCAGTTCCCAGCCCATGGCACTGAGTGCCACATCCAGGCTCTTTTGAAATATCTCCAGGGATGGAGAATCCACCCCTTCCCTGGGCAGCCCATTCCAATGTCTGATCACCCTCTCCATAAAGAAATTCTTTCTAATGTCCAACCTAAACCTCCCCTGGCACAACTTGAGATCTCTTGTGCCCTCTTGTCTTGCTGAGGGTTGCCTGGGAAAAGAGGTTTAAAGGTGATGAGAGAGAAGCTCATCTCTAAAAATTTCCTGGCCCAGCAATTCATGTGAGTTTGGAAGCCCAGCTCAAGAGAAAAAGACCCAAGGTGATGGAGGGCATCATGTGGCTCCAAGTCTTCTCCATGTTGGCTTCCATGGATCTATGAGGCTGTGCTTCTGTGTCAAGACATCTCCTGGGAGAGTTAATTTCCTATGTGTATCCTAGAGACCTCAAAAATAAAATCCAGCTCTTCACTGCCCTCTGTTGCTTTCTCCTTTTTTCAAGGCCTCTGCCCCTAGGTCCTCCATGTGCAATCCCAAGCACAAATACAGGCTGGATGGAGAAAAGATTGAGAATAGCTCTGAGGAGAAAGACTTTGGAGTGTAGGTTGATGGTTGGCTCAACATAAACCAGAAATATGCATTGGAAGCCCAGAAAGCCAACTGTGTCCTGGGCTGCATCAAAAGAAATGTGGCCAGAAGGTCAAAAGAAGGGATTATCCACTTCTACTCTGCTCTCATGAGACCTCATCCACAGTGCTGTGTCCAGCTCTGGATCTCCCAACACAGGAATGATGTGGAGCTGTTGGAATGGGTCTAGAGGAGGACCAGAAAGATGATCAGAGGACTGGAGACAGGCTGAGAAAGTTGGGGTTGTTCA
This sequence comes from Heliangelus exortis, assembly GCF_036169615.1. Classification (NCBI taxonomy): domain Eukaryota; kingdom Metazoa; phylum Chordata; class Aves; order Apodiformes; family Trochilidae; genus Heliangelus; species Heliangelus exortis. Next base: position 148,661,230 of record NC_092423.1, on the reverse strand, counting down.
GCCTGGAGGAGAGAAGACCTGAGAAACCTCAGAGCACTTTCCAGTCCCTGAATGTGCTGCAGGAAAGCTGCAAGGTCCCTGGGAATTCAAACTATTCTGTGATGTTATAGTTTGTTGCCACTTATCAAGTTTGTGCCAACTCAGAAAACATCAGTTTCTCCCTCTTAAGCCTTCAGGTTCAGTTCTCAGGTGCCTTCAGAGAGGTGCTGTCACAGGAAAACCAAGCAAACAAACTGGGGCTCAGTTGACCTCTACAAGAACCCCACCTGACTGCTTCTCCCTGCCTCCTGATCCATATTAATCATCAAAATCAAACCCATCTTTTATTCCATGCAGGCAGTAGGTCTGAGTCATGTGGAGGTGCCTGGCACCAGCAGCAGTGCCTGGATGGGAGGCAGGAGCACAAACAATCTCTCCCTACTGTGTGATAATCAAAAAAAAACCAAAAACAAAACAAAGAAAAAAAAAAAAAAAAAAAAAAAAAAAAAAACAAAAAAAACCAACAAACAGGAAACTTCCACAAATGCAGCAGTTAAGAGACTGAACCGATTTATTTAACAGCCTCTGCTTGCCAAGTTTGCAGAGAGAAGAAGACAGCTGAAAGAAATACAGCAAAGAGAAATAGTCCTGGAGCCATTTTCTTTGTGGTGTTTTCTATTTGTTGTTTGTTTCTGTCTTTTCCCAACAACCTTTTCTTGTAAGAAAGTACATATTGGTTCGTGGCCACATGTATTCACCTAGAGCCCTGCATCCAGCTCTGGAGCCCTCAGCACAGGAAGGACATGGAGCTGATGGAGCAGGTCCAGAGGAGGGCTGAGAAAATGATCAGGGGATGGAAAACCTCTCCTGGGAAGATCTGAGGGAGCTGGGGTTGTTCAGCCTGGAAAATAGAAGGTTCCAGGGAGACCAAATAGTGACCTTCCTATAGATGAAAGGGGAATACAAGGAAGGCTGGAGAGGGACTGTTTGTAAGGGTCTGGAGTGATAGGATGAGGGGCAATGGCTTTAAATTAGAGTAGTTTTAGACTGGATGTTAGGAGAAAGTTCTTTACCATGAGGGTAGTGGAAAAATGGAACAGGTTGCCCAGGGAGGTGGTTGAGGCCTCATCCCTGGAGATATTCAAGCTGAGGCTTGCGGAGGCTCTGAGGAACCTGATCTGGTTGAGGGTGTCCTTACTGCAGATGGGTTGGACTAGATGGCCTTTAGAGGTCCCTTCCAACCACAATTATTCTATACTCAGAAAGAAGCTTTCTGAACATCCAGTTTCCCTCCTCCTGGTGGTGCCTGGTCCAGCTCAGACAAACGCAAAGTTAGCCCCATGGGATGGCACTGTGATTGGTTTGTTTGTTCAGTTTAATTAAAATAAAGTATAGGGTATGGTTTGGATATGAGCCCATCCAAGGCTTTTTGGGACCCAGAGCCAAGACCAGCAGGTTGTTGTGTCCAAATGATCTCCTCCTCCATTCCTGTGTGGTGGAAATGTGTCTCCAAACAAAATGCAGCACTGAGAACCCTTGGGATGGATCAGATGGCACAGGACTGAGCATTGCACACAAAGTGTCTGAGTGGCCCTTGCTCCATTTTTTGAGTGTTTTCACTCAGGCTGGGGGCAAGGAATGAGTCGTGACAGAGAGGAATTTCTGCCAACTTTTACAGAATCATGGAATTTTGATTGGAAAAGACCCTTAAGATCATTAAAGCCAAAGTTAACCCAGCACTGAGACATCCACCACTAACCCATAGCCATTAGCACCACATTTACACATCTTTCATATACCTTGGGGGATGGCAACTCCATCACTTCCCTGGACAACCTGTTCCAGTGTTTGATAACCCTTTTGGTGAAGATGTTTCTTCTAAAATCTAATCTAAACCTCCCGTTGTGCAGCTTGAGGCCATTTCCTCTTGTTCTGTTGCTTGTTCCTTGGAAGAAGGGACCAACTTCCAACTCTCTCCTTTCAGGTAGCTGGAGTGAAAAGGTCTCCCCTCAGCCTCCTTTTCTCCAAGCTAAACACCTCCAGACACTCCTCACAAAACTTGTTCTCCAGACCCTTTCCCAGCTTCATTGCCCTTCTTCGGACATTATTTTTGTTGCCTTTCTTTTCTGCCACTTCTTAAATGGAAGACAAAGCCAAGCATCTCATAAAAGAATTTTAGTGATGTCCAGTAAGAGAAAGTCCAAATCTATTCTGAATTTCATTCTGGGCAGACAGCTGGGGGATATATGGGGGATATATGGGGGGTATATGGAGGATATATGGAGAATATGTGCCCTGTTGCCTGGCACTCATGCCAGAAATCCACTGCAAGGCAGAGAAGTCAACACAGATACATTGCAGAAAGTGATCTGAAGGCAGTGACAAGAGTAAATGTTCTGCTCATATGGGAAAGGATACTTAGAGAACATCCTAACCAACTCCATAAAAAAAAAACAAAAATTGCAATCAGCAGGGGAAAAAAATCTTTCTCCAACCAGAGGTTTCTGCCTGAGAAAGAACGAATTCCCAGAGACTGGAGAAACTTCTACTGACTGCTCCTTCCAATCTGTAGTAAATGTCTGCCAAATGCACTGCTGGGCTGAGAGATAATCTGATAAATAAACAAGAAGACGTGTAATTTCCGGGGCTTTTTTTTTTTTTTTTCTTTTCAGTGTATAATGCCCTGACCCTGCTTTGTTAGTTACATAACATACACAGATTTCCCAGCTAATGCCAGCAGCCTCCAAGTCATCTCCTGCTGATTTCAGTCACAAACTGGACTGACATTTACATCTCACATAGCCCTAGCAGACATCTGAGAGATGCTCATCTCCATGGTAAGAGGGATGTGAGAGCCTTGCTCATGCCTTCTTCTTCCAGCACCTGCAAGCTGAATAGGCAACAGTCTGAGCCAGGAGCTGCCTGAGGTGTCACTTGGTGGCATCTCCATGGGGCTTGAGTAGTCATAAATCCATGACTCCTGAGCCTTGCTCCACAAATAATTTTTCCCACCAGATCATCCGCAACAAAAGGGAATCCAAAGATATTCCCAGTGGTGCAGAGAGAAGGAAGAGCAATTTTCACCTTTCAGCACTGCTGGGGTAACAAGGGGGCAGGAGAAGGCTGAATTCCTTCTGTGCTCAGCTGGAGGTCTTGGAAGAGCCCAGTTCTGCTTTTCAGTGGCTGAATTAATCCATTTGTGCTGCTTCCCACATTGTGTTGCCCTCAGCAACCCCTGACACCACCTTTGTGGCACAGCCACCCTCTATCTAAACACCCACAGCTACAACCCCTTGTGGGTGAAGATGAAATCTTTGGCCACCCAAGCTCAGCTCAGATAACTCACACTGAAAAACCTAAACCCAGGATAGGAAAACCTCACACCATGCTCCAGTCACCTGAGGTTAAAGAAATAAGGTTGAAATAATTAATAGAATCACAGAATCATTCTGGTTGAAAAAGACCTTTAAGGTCATCCACTCCAACCATTAACCTATAACTCTACCAAGTCCAGTGCTAAACCATATTCCAAGGCACCACATCTAAGCATATTTTAAACATTTCCAGGGATGATGAATCAAACAAATCTCTGGGCAGCTTTTCCCAGTGCTTGGCAAACTTTTTGGCCAAGAATTGTCTTCTAATATCTAATCTAAACCTGCCCTGATGCAGCTTGAGGTCATTTTTTCTCTTTTCTTTTCTTTTCTTTTCTTTTCTTTTCTTTTCTTTTCTTTTCTTTTCTCTTTTCTTTTCTTTTCTTTTCTTTTCTTTTCTTTTCTTTTCTTTTCTTTTCTCTTTTCTTTTCTTTTCTTTTCTTTTCTTTTCTTTTTTTCTTTTCTTCTCTTTTCTTTTTCTTTTTTTCTCTTCTCTTCTCTTCTCTTCTCTTCTCTTCTCTTCTCTTCTCTTCTCTTCTCTTCTCTTCTCTTCTCTTCTCTTCTCTTCTCTTCTCTTCTCTTCTCTTCTCTTCTCTTCTCTTCTTCTCTTCTCTTCTCTTCTCTATTTTTGTTCCTTGGAAGAAGAGACCAAGACCCACTTCACTCCAACCTCCTTCTAGGTGGTTGTAGAGAATGAGAAGGTCTTCCCTCAACCTCCTTTTCTCCAAGCTAAACACCTCCATGTCCCTCAAACATTCCTTGTAAGACTTTTCTCCAAACCCTTCCCCTGCTTCGTTGTTCCCCTGGAGATGCTCCAGCACCTTGGTTCACATCAGTCCCAAGATTTCTACCCTGAAAACCTCAGCAAAGCCTGAATATTTCTTGAGCCCTGCTGAAGGGCAGAGAAATGAGGTTCTCTTTCTAGCAACAGGAAGCTAAAATAGCTGCATGTTTCATAGACCTCCCTGAAATGACATTGCCAGTCCCAATCCACAGTGTAGTAAAAAGCTGTGTAATTAATTCAAGACACCCAAAGTGTTTTCACCCAAATTATCAGGCCTAGGGGAGAATTTTAAGGCTGCATTACAAATTCATAGGTCTGGGAGAGATCTCAAGAGGTTGCATGGCTTATTTTTCCCTTCTAAAAACAAGAGACCTCTATTTCTAGGCCACTCTTGATGGATCTTTGTTTAAACTGTTTTTTTTTTTCAAGGCCTCCCATGATGGAGATGTAGCAGGTAATTCATTCCTGTGTTTTGCAGTCCTGACCACTGGAAAATCTCTCAGAATATCTAAAAACCATCTGGAGTAGCTTAAACTCAGTGTGTCTTTTCCTGGGGAAGTCTTCTCTGACACAAACCCCCTTCATAGACTAGAACAGTGGTGCTATATTCTCCTTGGTCCTCTTCCTTCTGAAGCAGATAATGGTTTCAGGATTTCCTCACAGGTCATTTTTCTCTGTTGGTTGCTCTTGTGGTTCCCACTAGATACTTCTGAAGTAGGACAAATCTTTCTGGAAAAGGAGTGCCCCACTTTACACACTCTCCTCCAACCAAGGCTTTCCCAGGGGTGAGCAGAACATAGCTGGAAGGTTACAAAATGTAGTATAACATCCATCTTTTTGTAGTATAACATTTCCTCTCTTTTTTTTAGTCTGATGTATTGCTTTGGGGGCAAGTTGTGATTCATTACAAGCTACTGATCTTTCATGCTCTAGTGCTCAGTGGGTTTGCTCTATTATCCTGATAGAATGATAGAATGGTTTGGGCTGGAAGAGACCTTCAAGACCCTCTAGTTCCTCTCCCCCTAAATGAGCAGGGACACCTCCCACCAACCCAGGTTGCTCCAAGCCCCATCCAACCTGGCCTTAAACACTTCCAGGGATGGGGCAGCCACAGCTTCTCTGGGCAACCTGTGCCAGGGTCTCACCACTCCCCCAGCAAAGAATTTCTTCCTAATATCTAATCTAAATCTACCTTCCTTCAGCTTAAAACCTTTACTCCTTATCCTATCACTCCATGGCCATTTAAAAAGTCCCTCCTCAGCTTTCCTGTAGCTTCTTCAGGCACTGGAAGGTGTTCTAAGTTCTCCCTGGGTTTTTTATTTTCTCCAGGCTGAGAAGGATGAGCTATTTAGTTGCTAGTCCTTAGTCTCTTCTTTACTGATTTTTCAAAATTTTTTCTGAAAATAGTTATATTTTTAACTCCCATGACAAGATACATGATTTGTGTAAAGAAATGTCTTTATCTTTTTTTTTTTTGAAACCTGCTATCTGATCCTTTCAGTAGTGCCCCTGGGTTGTTTGGTATGAAAAATAATGAACATTGTTTACTCACACTTTACTCAGCATCACTTTGTAGATGTCTGGTAGTACAGGCTGGCTCTCTGTTGCCATGAGAAGTCCTACTTAGCTATTCCTCATCTCTGATCATCCTTCTTTTTACCTTTTCTTAGTCTACTGCATGTTTTTTTGTATGGCATGAATGAAAGTACACACAGTGTCCCAGATTCAGATGCTCTGGGGAGTTATAGACACAGCTTTAATGTGCCACAGTCTTCTCTTTCCTAGCAAGTTCTAGGATTTTACTCACAGTTTATTGCTTGTACTGAGCATGGCATAGGAAAACAAAACCTCCAATGGCTCCGAGATCTCTTTCCTGAGAGATCACTGCTAATTTAGAGTAGATCATTGCAGATGCAGTTATCAGCTTTTCATTTCCCTCCTGGCTGATGCTTGGCATTAGCTCAGGTTCAGAGGGTTCTGTTCTGAGTCACCAAACATCCTGGTTCCTCACACACAACGATATCATGCCCCATCTAGAGCTCCCTCGTTTATTATAACAAATCTATGATTATTTTGGCTCAGGCTGGCCCTCAGTGGAAAGAGAAGACATGCTTGGGCTTTCTGCCATTAATTAAAGTTAAAACCCAGGGATGGGAGAAGATGCATCAGTCCATGCCATTTCAAGCCTGGTCAAAAATGGATCCACTGGGCTAATTTCACTGAGAGATGGAATTTCTGTTGCTATTTTCAGTGCTGTGAAAGTGATGGGAGAAATCCCCCCATCTCTTACATCTTCTAGACCAGAAGCCATTTCATGGAACCGAGGAAAACACAACAGGAATAAGCAGGGCAAATATTTCCATGTCTCCAAATCACTCACATACAGGAGATCTGCTGTTCCTGCTTCAAATCATGAGGCAAAAAACCTGACACGTATTCCCTCAGTTGCCTACAGTCTCAGTCATAGCCTGCAGAGGTGAGAAACTGGCTGCTAGAAAATATTATTTCACCTCTGAAAAGTTAGAAGTGGAGGAAAGGGGAGCAATGGAGATGTCACAGATGACTGAGAACCACTAATTTCTAGCCAATTGCACTAATTTGTCTTTATTTCCTCCCTCTCACAAGGAATTTGAGATCAGATGGATGCTTTCTTCTTGAGCATTCAACGGGCACCAGCCTTGGAAGCTGCACTGAGAAGTTCTTCATGCTCACAAGCCTTAGTCCTGGAGGACAAGGGCTTTTCATCCCTGGAAGTTTGTTGATGAACTGCATAGGAAGGAGACTGATTAGTACCACTTTTTAACTTTAAAAAATGAGGAAGAAAAAAAAAGTCTTTCATATATATATATTCATATACAAAAGCCATGAGTCCTGAGGCAACCAAGGTCTTTCTTGTTCAACAGCACCTACATTTTTCTGGCATGCTGTGTCCTGAGAAGACATTGGGAGGTTGCCCAAGGAATTTCTGGATACCCTATACCTGGAAGTGTTCAAGGCCAGGTTGGATGGGGCTAAGAAGCAACCTGGTCTAGAGGAGATGTCCCTACCCATGCAGGGGGTTGGAACTGGAGGAACTTTAAGGTCCCTTCCAACCCAACCCTTTCTGTAATTCTATGATTTATAGACACACTCTCCAGGCAAAAATTTCAAAATGCCCACACACGATGCTCTGCAGTTAAGAAGATGATGAACATCTTTCAATGCTCTGGCTTTTTTTGCATATTATCAATCTCAGCTGGGACATTAATGACCTCATTTGCATTTAGAAAGTGAGCCTTTCATAGAGGTTGAAACTCATACTGTGATTTCATAGAATGGTTTTGGTTGGCAGGGATCTTCAAGATCATCCAGTTCCAACCCCCCTGCATGGGCAGGACACCTCCCACCAGCCCAGGTTGCTCCAAGCCCCATCCAACCTGGCATGGAACATTTACAGAGATGAGGCATCCATGAGCTCCCTGGGCAGCCTGGGCCAGGGTCTTACCACCCTCATAGAGAAGAATTTCTTCCTAATGTCTAACCTAAATCTCTCCACTGCCAGTTCAAAACCAACCCCCCTTGTCTGATCACTACAGACCCTTGTGAAAAACCCCTCCCCACCTGTAGAACCCCTTCAGGTACTGGGAGGCTGCTTTAAGGTCTCCCTGAAGACTTCTTTTCTCCAGGATGAACAAGAGAGAACAAAAATTCTTGGTACCCCAGCACGACCATGCTGGATCCCTCTAGTCAGGATCCTTGCTACTGTGCAAAGCCATGGGGCTTTGGGTAGCCTGGTCTTCTGAGATGTGTCCCTACCCATGCTGTGGGGTTGGAACTGGATGATTTTTAAGGTCCCTTCCAACCCAAACCATTTTATGATTCTATAACACACAAAGAGGAGATGTAGGGAAACAGCTGTACTGCTGAGGAATAGAAAGCCATATTGTTCCAACAAGAACCTAGCAGCCTGGGGTCAAAATAACATCAGAACTTTTTACACTGAGGGTGGGGAAACAGTTGAGGAGGTTGCCCAGAGAGATGGTAGAAGCCTCATCCCTGCAAACATTCAAGGTCAGGTTGAACAGGACTCTGAACAACGCTCTCTAGTTGAAGATGTCCCTGTTGGTTGGACTAGATGGATTTTAAAGGTCTAATTCCAATTAATTCCAACCCAAACCATTCTATGATCCAATGATTCTGTCAACCTCCCCATCTGGGAAAGAGTGCAGAGGCATCACAGGATTATATCCGGGATGCAGATCAGAGCTCACTGGAGAAGGGGTGACAGGAGCATCCCAGAGAGGCAGAAGGGGATAAAATATACAGAAGTACTGCTGAGTACTTGAGAGAGCAAATTGATAATAGGGAGATTTAGCATCTCTTCTTAAATCTGTCATGGCAAGAGCTAAGAAACATTAATCAGTCAGGGCATTCACCCCTGGATTGAGCCAACTTCTCAGGGACTTTCTCTTGCTCACATTCCCCCTGATAAAATGGTCCATCATGAGGCTCAATCTCATTCTGAGTGCCATCATTTCTTACACCACATTGGATCTGTTCCCTTGAAATCCTCAATGTGTATATTAGCAGCTTCCCTGTTCCAGCTGCTGAGGAGTGAAGAATGGGATTTTTTTTTTATTTTATTTTTTTTAAAGGATAAACATGACATGTACCCAGAGTGAGTGAGACATCATCATGATATAACCTCCTGGACATATCACCTCTTGGACACAAGAAGTAAATTTTTCCCTCTGAGGACAGTCAGACATTGGAATGGTCTCCCAGGGGAAGTCCTGGATTCCTCCACTTTGGAAAATTTTAAATCTCAGCTCAGTGGGGTGCTGAGACATCTCAGATAGACAATAACCTGACATTCTATTTCTATAAAAAGGCAGCAATGGCAGTACTGAAAATTGATTTCCAGGATGAATCAAAAGGAAGAGCTAGAGGTGTGCAAGTTTGAAGACAAACTCCAACCTGAAAGAGAAAAAATAAAAAGGGGTGAAAACTCCCCTCTAGCAATATCTGCAGTGCAGAGCTTGCAAACAGACTCCTTTTCCTCACCTCTGCTCTTTCACCAAACACATAGAAAGATACATCCAAATCTCTCAAAAGTCCATTTTCCAGAGCTCCATCTGAAAGATACTTTTGTACACCCATGTGGGTGTGGGAATGTAGGTGATAATTTAAGGGTCTTGCCACACTCTTCTGGGAGAACTTAAAATATCATCTTCCTATGGGTGGGAATTTGAGGACCTTCTCCTAGCAAAGCTGAAGCTTTTTTTTTTATTTATTTATTTCAGTGCGTGAGTGGGTGGTGAAATTGGGCTCACCTTTGGCAACTTGGATGTAAAAATAAAACTTGTAAGACATTTAAATCTTCAGAGAGGATTTCAGATCTCTCTGCAGACAAATTAGCAGTGAATATCTTACCCATATGTAGAATACACAGAGCTGTAGAGAGATGAGTATTATTAGCACAATATTAATATCTCTGGAGGTTCAAGCCTAGACAGAGGTGTTGATGTGCAGGACACTGCACCTTAAGTGGGGCTTATCCAATGTTCCTTTTAATTTATTTTATTTTTTCCACTTTTTACTTATTTACTGACTTTGTGCTTATTCTTTATACCCCCTACGAACTACCCGTTGAACTTTCATCTCACTAAAAAGCTTCAGGAATTTTGGTCAAAGTTCCAGGTTGATTTCAAAATAAAAAAATAAATTAGAAGGTTATTGAACAGTCAGGCTTCTGCTCATTGGTAAGGGAAGTTCCCAGTGTTGTGGGGACATTTAACTCAGGAGTAGCAAGTAAGTAGCAGACTTTCTTCAGCTTTTGTGCTGGTTATAGGCATGGCCCAGCAAGAAACATAAATCCCATGTGATGACTGCATGGGGAGAAGTTAAAAAGAAAAGACAGCAAATATTGGATCAATAAGCTGCAACTGGTTTTAAATATTACCTAAATTTGGTCCTGGTTTCACCACAGACACAGCATGATACCTATGGCTACTCAATAACCATGTCTGCATGTAGCAGCACTGCTGGAAATTATTAATCCATGAAAAAATTGTAAAGTATTTGTAATTGAGTCAATGTGGATCAGGTGAATCACTTTTGGTTCCAGTGCAGCTTTTTACTGACTAATTTTGGTGTATGCTGCTGGTTTAGAATGATAACTTTAAAATATTTCAGAGTTAATAAGCAATAAATGTCATGGATCAAAGTCATGGGAATGCTAAGAACATTGTGGGAGCAGTGTTAATTAATCATGATTTCAATAATAGGAAGTTTGTGGGAAAGAGTTTAGAACCCAGAACTGAATTACAGAAAATTATCCTTAAAAAGGGTTCACTCCACAACTTCAGATCTAAACCCATTTCTCTTTCTGGGGGATTTTCAACGTTGGATTTAAACTTCACATTCAAGACCCATTTGCAAAACCAGAAACAAACACTCCTTAATTACTGTTCATAATGAAATATGGTTCTAGATCAGCTCCTAATCATTCAACATCTTAGCCAGGACCTCGACACAATGTTCTCAAACAACAAACCCTATGAGAACTAAAAGTGACTCCAAAACCAAATCATCTCCCTCCTAAGCACAATCCTGTTGTCCATAAAGGTCCAGAAATTCCAGAGGAAGAGGTTTCTCACAGTGGATTGCTGCTATTAAGGGGTGGATATGAGTCCAAAGAGTGGCCTGGAGGCAAAGGAGTGGGAAACCAAAGAGCCAGATAAATATTTTGGAAAGATTTAGGAACACCCTTGCATTTGGGGGCAGATTGCTGTTCCAAATCAGCAATAGGTGAACACATGCAGAAAGGGGATACAAGACCTGGCAACATTCTCCACTGGCCAGAGATGAACTGGGATGTTTGGACTGTATCTCTTAGGGATAATCCTGTTGAACCCAAGTGAAATTCACCCTTGGGTGGGAAAGTTTCAGTCCTAACCTTTCCTTTTGGGTCTGCCAGTGCTGCAGTCTTTCTGAGCTGCCTTTCAGCTTTGACCAGCCACTCTTTTTTTACTCAATTTTCATTTTTTTTTTTGTAAAGTTAAAGCAATGAAAGATGTTTTCCAGTGAGATTTGGAGTTTCTGATGAGTAGAAATGGATGGCTGTTGAAACCATCGTTCCTACCTTTAGTCTGCTCAGCTCTTCTGGAACACAAATGTCCTGTAGCTATATGATAAAGCTGAAAAACTGAGTTAAAGGACCCAAGGTGACTTCCACCTTCGTGAGGCTGAGATAATTTCAAAGCAAAAGACTGGCCTAACATTTCTGTAAAGCCAGAAGTTTGAAGCCAGAAAGGAAAGGGAAGGCATATCCTTGAATTTCAATGGCCAGAGTCCTATCTCAGGAGTTTCTCCTGGAGGATTGTTAAGATTCTCTGTGTCCCTGAGGTTCAGAAGAATGCCAGTGCATCAGCTTTGTCCTGATAATGTAGCTTCCAGGAAAATCAGTTTGAAATGCAGGCGTGCACAGCATGATAAGGTCTATTTCTCACAGTTTATTTTCCTTTCAGATACATTTCTGGCAAGTGGAAGAAAATAAATCAGCTACTCCTAACAAAGAGAAGTGTCATTAACGGAGGCAGTCACGACAAGCCCAGGAAAGGAAAAAAATGGGATTTCAGAGGCTTTTATTTAATTGTTACGGAAAATATACAACCAAAACAAAACAGAAAACTGGAAGCAACAATGTGTGGCAGCATTTGGGAAGGGGAAGGGGAGGGAAGGTAGGAAGGGAAGGAGGAAGAAGAAGAGGACCTTGACAATAAGATGTCTTGGGGGAGGAAAAGAGGAAGACTATGCTATTTACTGTAAACTAGAATTTTTATTAATTTTGGTTAACTTCAGCCCTTTTACATATAAACATCCCTTACCTACTCTAATCTTTCTCACTACCAAGTCACTGTTACCTTCCTCTCCTGGGTTGTTGAACCCAGCTCTCTACAGACACTTTAACAACCAATAAAACAGTTGAGTTTCCATGCTACAAAAGGCATGAATTTATATTTATTAAGATTAACCAAGACTGGAAAAGACTGAGTTAATGAACAGTATTCCAAGTGTTTTGCAAAGCAGCTAAATCCCTTCTGAGGTCTCACCTTCTTACAACTGCATTAATTTAGGGTATTTCACATCAGTCACTGAAAAAAAATGAGGTGTTCCAAAGCCTCAGCATTTCCTAAAGGGCTGAAAATTATTCAGGCAATGAAGTATAAGTCAAAGTTATAGGCAGGAGAGAGATCAGAATTTGCTTGAGACAAGACATGATCTATAGACTAAAGAAATGGGAAGCATTTCAGTGTTTCCTAGGACTCAGCAGACTCTTAAGAAGTTACTTTATTAAAAGAATAATAATAAATTCCTTTTTGGGGCAGCTTTCTTGATCATCAAATGCTTCTTATCATGTGTCTGTCAGCACAACAATCCCTTGCCATGGGGTTGGCAAATAGGATGAGAGGATGTGGGTTCAAAATGATAGGGGGGAGATTTAGGTTGGAAATTGGGAAGAAATTATTAACTGTGAGGGTGGTCAGACCCTGGCACAGGTTCCCAGAGAAGCTGTGGATGCCCCATCCCTGGAAGTGTTGGAGGTCAGGTTGGATGGGGCTTGGAGCAACCTGGGCTGGGGGGAGTATCCCTGCCCATGCAGGAGGTTGGAATGAGATGATCTTTAAGGTCCCTTCCAACCCAAACCATTCTGTGATTCTATGAAATTTTGAAATTTAATACAAATGGTATTTTAGGGAAATACTCTTTACCTTAATATTCATGTCTTTTTCTTTAAAGTGAACCTCATGTTGCCCAAAAATACACTGCTGAATTTTTTTGCTTCTCTTTTCTAAGAAACAAAAGAACTCTGCTTCAGATCTTTCATAAATCATTAATTCAAAAATCTATTAAACCCTTTTTTTTATAGATATCAGGGATTTAACCTTAATAGATTCTGTATCAGCTTTTGTTTAAACAAACAAAAAGATTGTTTTCATACCTGTCTCAAAAATAAAAATGGATATAAAAATTCTATAAAAAATTTTAAAAGGGAAAAAGTGAGATTTGAAGAAAAAACACATGATCAGTTTTGCTTGTGGAATTCTATTCTATTTAATCTTTCACACATTCTATTTAATCTTTCACTTTCCCCTACCCTCTTGGTGATCCCACTTCTTTCCTAATGTTTATGGTATCCTGAAAAAGTTAATTCTTTTTTTGATAATGTAGATAAATTAAATTAAGAATACAGCATTCCATGAAAAAAAAAAAAGTAATATATTTCAGAAATAGTTTATGTTGCTGAATAAAACTTTTTTTTTTCTGCTTTGTTGCCACATTCATTCTAAGTAACAGATAAATTTATGACCAATTTTTCACCATAATTTATTATAACTTGTCTGTTAGTTCCTATTTATGCCTAAACTTCAGTGCAAGAAGATCAAATTGTTCTAAGCTTTAGCATTAAATCATAAAACCTAGCTAAATTTTTAACACATTTCAAAAGCCACATTAACAGTGAGGGACTGGAAATGACTCTGCCCTCCTCAGTTTTCTCTTCCTCAAAGAATGTAGGGATTGAAATTGAGCAATTGTCCCCTAGCATAGAAAATAAGAGGTTTATGGCAGAAAAAAACACATTAAAATGAATTTTAATGCAAGACATAAAGGAAACCACCTTTTGTGGATGGGCCTAAACACTTCCCTGGTTTCAAGAACTGCAAAATTTAAAATTTTAAGCTTCTGTAAAATTTTAAGCTTCTGTAGATTTAAGCTCCTGTAAATTTTAATCTTCTTTTTTGAGGATTAAGAGAAATCATTAAGAAGCACTGTTCAGAAGGACTGGTTGGTGTGATTGTGAGGCTTGTGGGTGATACAGCAGAAGGTGGTGGCTCCAAACTGCAGCTTCAAGGGTTCCCAGAGACATCCATAGAAAAAGCCTAAAACCCCAAAACAAACCAAAACCCCTCCCTGGGAAAGAAGTGAAATATCTGAACAATTTATTAGAGAGTTATCTCAAGAACTGGCTAGGAGAGGTCATTGGAGGTGTCACTAAATTCTGGATTGACAGGAAGCTGAACATGAGCCAGCAGTGTGCCCAGGTGGCCAAGAAGGCCAATGGCCTCCTGGCCTGGATCAGAAACAGCGTGGCCAGCAGGTCCAGGGAAGGGATTCTGCCCCTGTGCTCAGCCCTGGGGAGGCCACAGCTTGAGTCCTGTGTCCAGTTCTGGGCCCCTCAGTTCAGGAAGGATATCGAGGTCCTGGAACAGGTCCAAAGGAGGGCAACCAGGCTGGTGAAGGGACTCGAGCACAGGCCCTATGAAGAGAGGCTGAGAGAGCTGGGGCTGTTCAGCCTGAAGAAGAGGAGGCTCAGGGGAGACCTCGTCGCTCTCTACAACTCCCTGAAAGGAGGTTGGAGCCAGGTGGGAGTTGGTCTCTTTTCCCAGGCGACTTTCAACAAGACAAGAGGACACAGTCTTAAGTTGTGCCAGGGAAGATTTAGGCTGGATATCAGAAAGAATTTTTTTACGGAGAGGGTGATCAGGCAATGGAATGGACTGCCCGGTGAGGTGGTGGATTCTCCATCCCTGGAGACATTTAAAAAGAGCCTGGATGTGGCACTCAGTGCCATGGGCTGGGAACTGCAGTGGGAGTGGATCAAGGGTTGGACTTGATGATCTCTGAGGTCCCTTCCAACCCAGCTAATTCTATGATTCTATGATAAATGCCTTCTACAAGTGTTTTCCAAGGAACATGCTCTGCCAATCCAGGTCTGAAATGGAGGCAAAACCCTTCAAAACCACAAGTCCCTTAAAAGAGAGATAAATTTAATAAACATAGTAGATAATGATGGTAAATATTCAGGAGAAGCACTATTTGTTGTCCATGACTTTAAAAGTTCCATTTTTTAAGAATTTTCCAGATCTCAGCCTTCAGCATTTTGCATGAATATTTCACATCCTCCCTCTGTGTCCAGAAAATGATAACCATTTTATTTCATATTCTTTAATTTTTTAACATAAGTGGGTTTAACTTAGAATCCCCTGGTTCTATTAAGCTAGGAAGCCTGCAGATTCTTGTCATTATTTGATGATTTTGCATCCCTAAGAGCCTGTAGGGTTTTTGTTTCTTTTATTTATTTTTTTTTAAGTTGTTACATCAAGTTGTCTAAGGAAAAAAAATTACCTCTCACTGCAAACATTGGACACTTCCTATTTCCAGGTGGCCACAGATGAACAGCATCACTCATACCATGAAATTCAGTGTTAGCTTTGCCACTTGCAAATGACAACACATTGTGGAGCCAACTGACTTTGAGACATTCTTGAATTTTCAATCATTCCTAATGAATTTTTACCCTTGTACTGAAAATAATTAAGCCAATAATAAATCACTTCTCTTTCTCCTGTATAGGAATGAACATCTGCCAGAAACATTTGAACATTTCCATGGTTTAAAGCTCCAGTGGCCACAGAGAAAAATACATTCTTTTCAACCAAGCCTTTAATGATTCTTTTGATTGAAAATGGAGCTAGCATATTACTAGAAATATGTAATGCTTCTATTCTACTGAGATACATTATTTAACAATGGGTGAATTTTGCAGAACAACTCTATTTAATTTGTTCTTTCAATCTAATGACCCATAAGAATGATGGTAGATACAATCGTGGCACGTAAGTTGCTCCTGTCAAAGCCAGAAAGGTGTCATTTTCTCCATAACTTCATCAGGGAAAACATTTCAAGTGCTTAGATCCTGGAAAAAAAAAAAAATTCTTTTTTAAGTTATTGAGTTTGCATGCTGCTTAACATCTGATGGTCAAGTATGAGCAATTAAGAAAAGTCTTCTGCTTCAGCTACAGCAGTCACAATAATCATCTCTGCTAGTGATGATCCATGCAAAATTGTGTAAATTTTCTTCTATATAGATTCTAAATCTCGTTTGGTTGCAGTGTTACCATTTAAAACAATGTCAAGTCATGCTCCATGTAATTCATCAAAATCCATGCAGAAATAATAATTAAGCATAGCTGCTGATCACACTGCCAGCCTTGGACCAGCTGCTCTTGAGGCCCTGCATGCACCAGTAGATCTTAACACCCCTGACCAATTTGCCTGCTCCTTCCACCCTCCACACATCTTCCTGCTGTTGCCTGAAGAGCTGTATTTAATTTCTGACTTGTCTGAGATTGTGGGTAAGTCTGTTGGACACTGCACTGCTTCTGAATTTATTCTTCTCATGGCTACGATCATGCCTGGTGGTCAGGGCTCCCAGCTGAACCTGGTGAGAGACACTGGGAGCTCTGTTAGCTCCCCATGGGTCCTCTGGGAATGAGCCCCTTCTTGAAAAAGGCTCTCCTTGTCCTACTGTCACCTCCAGCCTCCAACTTGCCATTATTCCTTGTAGGCAACCCTGATCTTGAAACTCTGACACTCCTGAGTCCTTATCCCAAGCATGGTGGAACTTTGCCCTTAAGCTGTGAAGGATCTTAGAATCATAGAGTCATAGAATCATAGAATCATAGAATTGGCTGGGTTGGAAGGGACCTCAGAGATCATCAAGTCCAACCCTTGATCCACTCCCGCTGCAGTTCCCAGCCCATGGCACTGAGTGCCACATCCAGGCTCTTTTGAAATATCTCCAGGGATGGAGAATCCACCCCTTCCCTGGGCAGCCCATTCCAATGGCTGATCACCCTCTCAGTAAAGAAATTCTTTCTAATGTCCAACCTAAACCTCCCCTGGCACAACTTGAGACCTCTTGTGCCCTCTTGTCTTGCTGAGAGTTGCCTGGGAAAAGAGCCCAACCCCCCCTAGCTCCAACCTCCTTTCAGGGAGTTGGAGAGAGTGATGAGGTCTCCCCTGAGCCTCCTCTTCTCCAGCCTCAACACCCCCAGCTCCCTCAGCCCTTCCTCACAGGACTTGTGCTGGATCCCTTCCCAGCCTCCTTGCTCTTCTCTGGACCTGCTCCAGCACCTCAATCTCCTTCCTGAACTGAGGGGCCCAGAATTGGACACAGGACTCAAGGTGTGGAAGGACAGAGGTGATTGATTATCATCATTCTCCTCTCTTCAGCATCATTGTCCTCTGAAGGACAGAGATGCTTGGTAATCCTCAAGCCTATTCCATGGAAGAGCCATCCCTGTGCTGTGCTGCTCCTGTGTGTCCAGGGAAAGCTGTTGAGAGCCAGGGAGGGGCTGAGAATCCCTTCCCTGGACCTGCTGGCCACACTCTTCCTGATCCAGCCCAGGATGCCATTGGCCTTCTTGGCCACCTGGGCACACTGCTGGCTCCTGTTCAGCTTCCTGGCAATCCAGACTCCCAGGTCCCTTTCTGCCACTCTGTGCCCAGCCTGGAGCTCCCCATGGGGTTGTTGTGGCCAAAGTGCAGGACCCGGCACTTGGCCTTGTTGAACCTCATCCCGTTGGGATCAGCCCAACTCTCCAGTCTGTCCAGGTCCCTCTGCAGAGCCCTCCTGCCTTCCAGCTGATCCACACTCCCCCCCAGCTTAGTGTCATCTGCAAATTTGCTGATGATGAACTCAATCCCCTCATCTAAATCATCAATAAATATATTAAACAGAACTGGGCCCCAAACTTGTCCCCCAAGACCCCCCTCTACTGACTTTCACACCTTGAAGAAGGTTGTGATCAGCACACAAAGTCAACTCAACACCCCTATGGGCTCCTCTGACTCCAATGGATGTTTGACTCCATTGTGCAGTCTGAGAAGGAGACTTTTCCCAGTCCTGCCTTTCTCAAATTGTCCATCTCAGAGCTTCCATCCAGTCTTTCTCCTACATTTGAATCAAAACTGTTTCTTGGAGGTCAGACATGATGGATTTATTCATGTTCTATGTTGCATTCACTCCAGAGTGAAGCCCCAGCAGCTGCTTGGCTGGGAAGAATGTTTCAAGAAACTTGTGCTGAAGCTCTGACCCACAACTTTTTAGGAGCCAGCAGAGAGATATCACTTGCCACTACCTCTTAAGGGCTTTCACTGACAAATAACCTCACTGCATCTCTGCAAGGAGACATTCTGGTCTGGATCTCTGGTGAGCATCTGCTGCCTACTGAACTGTTCATGGGCCTTTCTGCTTCCTTGCATGGAATTTTGTTACTTGAGCAAAAATTGTAAAGCAGGTTTATAGCTAACATCACTTTTTGACTGGCAAAGTCCATGATTTTTATTTCAGGAATAGAATTCAGTGTTGCTGAGGGCAACATAAGTGGACTTTTCTTAAGATATTTTGTAGGAGCTTACTTTTGTTCAAAGGTTTCTCAAGGCAGATTTTACACCGAAAAAATGGCATCAACAGGCACTCTGCTTCTCCTTGTTCTGCAAAAGTTTGATGATTAAACTGACTTTTTAGACACCTGGAGGAAATCAATTAAACAAATGGAGACATCATTTAAAGCAAGGGAGAGATTGCCATCTTCCAGAAATCCAGGATAACCCCTTAAAAACAGAATCCTTAGACAAGTTTATGTCTTTCTTCATCTGTCCCTAACTAAAGACTCCATAAATCTGTAATAATGTCTTTAATTCTCAAATACAACATGTCTGGGAGCACTTGCAGAGACTCAGCAGCCTGTTCCTCATCAGATTCCCACCTCAGCTTCTCTCAGTTCACTGATCCTATGGGATGGCACTGAGGATGCTGTCTTCCATAGGACCTCCAGAAACATTCCCTTTCAGCAGTAGCTTCCCACATATTCCTTGAAGTAGCAGGAAAACAGGGTCAAGAACTTAGTAAGGAGCTAAATCAGAGATGCAGCCCTGGTTGTGTCTGCCTCTGTTATGTTTGGGACCACTGGAGCCACTGGGAGTGGATTTGGTTCCTCTGGGTACATTTTGTCACCTGCAGATGTTGCCACCTTCTTCATATGATTGACCTTTAGAGGAATGTAGGGAGGATGATAAGGGTTTAAAAACTCATGATCAAAAAAAATCAACAAAGATAAAACCTCTTCAGTTTCTCTTTTTTAGCTTTTAGATGAATTCAAGTTCCATTTTTAAGCTTCTTTCGCCCAAAATGAAAATGATAATTTTTGTTCTTATGCAAGAGAAGCTGAGGCTTGGGTGTAATAATGTGTTTTCAAATCTCACAAGAGGTAGGATTTGATCATGACAACTTGGCAACAACTTGATAAAAAGCCTCTGTACTCAATGGGAAACTTTTGAGTGTTTTGGATCAGCTCCACAAACAGGATGGGGAATGTGAACAATTACATTACAGGAATTTAAATTTGTAACACATTACTGTACAATCAGCTCAAATGAGCTAAGAAACAGTGCTTTTGGTCCTTGTTTTTCTAATCTGTGTTTAAATATATTTTTGAAAAAAGAAGGGATAAAAACTGAATGGCTTCTTTGTATTGGAGTTAATTAATGTTGTAGGTGGAATGGTTTGGCTTGGCTTCATGGTTCATTCCCTCCCTCTGTCAACAAACCAGCTCATGTACCAACTATGATTCCCTTTAACAAACTAAAATAGAAGCAAATACCCTCTTATCATACACGATTCTTGTTCTGAACATGTGTAATGCAGTCTTTTATCTGGGGGTTTTTAATGTCTCTCATGCACAAAGGAGTATTTAACCTTAAAAAAAAAAGTCTGTTGTAATTCTTCTATAAAAGGGTACATAAAATAGAATATACCAAGTATATGAAAGCACATAAATATGTCTCAGTATGCAAATATTTTTTTTTTCTTCTTGCATGCACCTTAACCTTCTCATTAAAAAAATATGAGAGCACACATTTATATTTTAACTTATGTGTTGAAGGTACAAAGCACACACACTTCTCCTTAATGTTATGGCTGCAGGTGTTCAAAATTGCAGATAATATATTCCGGGTGCCATGAATATTCAAACTAAAAGAAGGGAGACTTAGGGTGGATATTAGGAAGAAATTCTTTAGTGTGAGGGTGGTGTGACACTGGCACAGGTTGCCCAGAGAAGCTATGGATGCCCCATCCTTGGAATTGTTGAAATCCAGGATGGATGGGGCTTGGAGCAACCTGGTCTAGTGGGAGGTGTCCCTGCCCATGGAATTGGTGTTGGAAGAAGATGGTTTCTTAGGTCCCTTCCAACCCAAACATGATTGAACAAGCAAAGATGGAAACCAGGAGGTGTTGACCACAGATCTCTTATTTATAGTGTGAAAGAGGAAGATCTGAGTTCTTGTCAGGTTTGGATGTAATGTCCCACTTTCTGTTTTTCTGGATCTCCAACTGGGATGGAAATCCTTCACTTTAAAAAAAAAAAACAAACCTCTCTAGCACACTGATGTTGTAGTGGTGGCAATGTGGATTTGGACAGACCTTTCTCTACCCAGGATTTGGTATAAACATGAAATCACACCCCATTTGGAGCTGATCTCCATGTAACGAGTTATGATGAGAAACAAAAAAATTGGCAGGTGCTGAAAAAGCTGCACTTGTTCTTGAGTGAATCAATCTAATTATGGAATTTGAGATCATCAAATACTGCACGAGCTACAAAGATGAAAATGGGTTCCACAAGTTTTTACCTAAATGATATCACCTCACCATTGAATATGTTACCATAGAATCATCAAATCATCACAGTTGTAGAGGACCTTTAAGATCCAACTATCAGTCCTACACCATCTTAACCCCTAAATCATCCCCTGAAGCACAACATCTACCCATTTTTTGAATAACCAAAGGGAAGGCAACTCCACCACCTCCCTGGGCAAGCAGTTCCAATACTTCACCACTCTTTGGGTGAAGAAATTTTTCCTAATATCTAACTTCAACGTCCCCTGGATGAACTGGAACCCATTACCTCTTGTCCTATCACTGGTCACTGGGGAGAAGAGGCCAACACCCACCTCACTACATCCTCCTTTCAGATGGTTGTAGAAGCCAATAAGGTCTCCCCTCAGCCTCCTCTTCTCCAGGATGAACAACCCCAGCTCCTTCAGCCAAGAAGGATCATGATATCTGTCACCACCCACCTGTGTTCTCTAGAATGAAAATTTTCTGAAGAAACTCAGACTAACCTTTTATTAAAAAGTGTGGGAAAGCATAAGTTGAGTTTCTGTTAAATTTCCAGCCAACGAGTTAACTAACATTGAAAATGACAACCTGGCCTTAAAGGTTAAAAGAAGCTGAACAGTGTGATAACACTTATTAATGTTAGGCCAAGGCAGATAGCACAATGGGATAAGCTTCTACTGAAGTGATTCTTTCTTTTTTTTTTAAGCCTGATCAACGCAACTTCCATATTGTTATTTTTTTTCCCCTTTTCTTGATGTGAGTTTGCCTGAGCACTTTAAATATGAAATAACTGACTGGTCTTTGGTGACCTCAGATACAAAACTTTCCTTGGCAACCTGTGCCAGTGTCTTAATACCCTCATAGTAAAGAATTTTCTCCTAATATCTAATCTAAATCTTCCCTTTTCAAGTTTTAAACTATGGCCCCTTGTCCTCTTGCTGCACACACATGCAAAAAGTCCTACCCCAGTTTTTTTGTAGGCCCCCTAAAAGTATTATAATGATGACAAGAGGACTGTTGAAAGAAGCTCACCAAAATGAGAAGTGATGGTGATGAGAAATGATGGTGATTTGGTCCCAAACTGGAACTCAGGAGGTTTAACATGAGGAAGAACTTTACTGGAAGAGTAAGAGAACTTCAAGAGGTTGCCCAGAGGGGTGGTGGAGTTTCTGGAGACATTCACAACCTGCCTGAACATCATCCTGTTCACCCCACTCTAGGTAAACCTGCTCTTCCAGGAGGATTGGATTAGATGATTCCAAAGCTCCCTTCCAACCTCTAACATCCCAGGATTTTATGGTTTAATTCTCAGTAAGTGCCATGTGCTGGAATGAAATCCTTTTCCCTTTCCTAGCGTTGTAGAGACGAACATGAGATGGGGACATCATTTTTGGATGCCTGTGTTTATCAAACCATCTGGGAACATCCTCGGGCACCAGAACATGATCCATCTGTATTAGCAAAAAGTTGGAGAGGTCCTTGACATGGCTCTGGTGTGTGCCAGGGAGACTCTCCAAACATCCCCCAGGCACAGCTCACACATAAGTGTGTTCCAGGGTTCAAGCCTGTTTGGCAATTCCCATGCATCCACCCTGCATCTGAACAGGTTCCTAGCACAGAAGTAGTTTCTGATGCACCAGTTGCCCTGATTGCCCAGGAAATTTTCCAAGTACACAAAATTTTGGAATGCAGGCAATGTCTCCCAGGGAAAAAAAAAAAAAAAAGATCAGGCTGCAGCTGCAGCTTCTGGAAAGCTGATGGGAATTTCTGCTCTGGCTTTGCTGGTTGCAAATGTTTGGAAAGAGCCCTAATTCCCAAAGGCATGGGCTTGTGTGCATGGCTGAAAAATACTTCAGACAGATAAAATAACTTTCATAGAATCATAGAATCATAGAATCCTAGGGGTTGGAAGGGACCTCGAAAGATCATCTAGTCCAACCCCCCCTGCCAGAGCAGGGCCCCCTAGAGTACATCCCCTAGGAACGTGTCCAGGAGGGTTTTGAATGTCTCCAGTGAAGGAGACTCCACAACCCCCCTGGGCAGCCTGTTCCAGGGCTCTGTCACCCTTACAGTAAAAAAATTTCTTCTGATATTCAACTTGAACCTCCTATGCTCCAATTTACACCCATTACCCCTTGTCCTATCACTGGTCACCACTGAGAAAAGCCTAACTCCATCTCCCTGACACTCACCCCTTACATATTTGAAAACATTGATGAGGTCACCTCTCAGTCTCCTTTTCTCCAAACTAAAGAGACCCAGCTCCCTCAGCCTTTCCTCATAAGGGAGATGTTCCACTCCCTTAATCATCTCAGTAGCTCTGCGCTGGACTCTTTCAAGCACTTCCCTGTCCTTCTTGAACTGAGGGGCCCAGAACTGGACACAATACTCCAGGTGTGGCCTCACCAATGCAGAATAGAGGGGGAGGAGAACCTCTCTTGACCTACTAACCACACCCTTTCTAATGCACCCCAGGATGCCATTGGCCTTCTTGGCCACAAGGGCACATTGCTGGCTCATGGTCATCTTCTTGTCTACCAGGACCCCCAGGTCTCTTTCACCTACACTGCTCTCCAGCATTTCATTCAACATCAGTGGCAACTTAAAAAAAAATAAAAAAAATTAGTGATTTTTAGATTGGTTATTAGGAAAATGTCTTCACTGAATGAGCTGCCAGGCACTGGAACAGTCTGCCCAGGGCAGTGGTGGAGTCACCATCCCTGGATGGATTTAAAAGATGTGTAGATGTGGTGCTGAGGGACATGGTTTAGTGGTGGAGTTGGCAGTGATGAGTTAAGTGTTGGTTTTGGTGATCTTTAAGGTCTTCTCCAACCAAAATGCTTCTGTGATTCTTTGATTCAATTACTTTCCCCCTGTCTAAGCTGACTGAAATTTTGGGGGTTTCAGAAGGCAGGCTGAGGATGATGGACACAAGGATCACTTTGAGACCCAACTCTTACTTTAATTTCCCCAGTGTCTGACAATTCCAAAGGGCCAAATTGTGACACTATACAGAGGTTGAGAAGGATTTAATTATTTTTATGAGATTAACAGGGATTTAAAAAAAACCTTCATTCAATGGATTGCTGTACATAGTAAAAATGAAAAGCAGGTATCTCTGTCCCAAGACAGAAGTTCTGAAGACTTCTTCATAAGTAGGCACCTAGAATTATTGGAGTCCTAGACTGTGGTTTTCCTCCTGGCAGAGCCTGGTGGTGTCAGCTGTGACTCACAGACCCAATAGGTTACAAGATTTTCTCTAAAAACAGAAGCTGAAGTACAACAGAGCTGCAGTAGTAACCTGCTCGAGTTAATGAGAGATTTGTTCAGCACATGTAACATTTCTTGTTCTATGATTAAAGGAATGATCTGGCAGTAAATGTGCCATGAGCGAGCTGAAAAGACTCCACCAGCAAACGACTGCAATATGCTGGTTTTATCAGAGCATGAATCAGCAATGAATATTTATTTAGAAGTGGATTTCCAAGCCATGAGATGGACCTAAAGGTCATCGACTCCCAAAGCTTTTGGACTTTTTAATATTGAGCTATCTTTCCTTCCTAGAATAGATGAGTAACCCCTCTGCCTTACCCTTCATCCCAAGTTCCCTTAAAATATATTTTGTTCTCATCTTGCTGTCTGCATTTGTTCAAAGACAAAAAAAAATGTGTGTGAGGGGGGGAGGTTGTTTGGGTTTTTTCAGCCATTTTCAAAGAAACAGCTTTTGGTGATGGAATGGCAAAGAACAAGGGCAGAGGGACTCACAGGTATATTCTTTGTCATCCAATTTGGGAGCCTCTACCCTAGTCCTTTCCTTAGGCAGAATCAAGAATAACTCCACCAATCTGGAGCACGTTTGCCTCTGGTCTTTACTAGACATCCAAGGAGTTTTCACACCCTCTCCAGACAACATTCACTATTCATTGTCTTTTATGGCATTTAATTTCTCTTCTTTGCTGAAAGTTGAACAGATTTTTTGCTGTTTTAGTCACCAAAGGCACAGAACTATTGATCTCTGTACTCTCTCCCACTCCTTTTACCTGGCTTCCTTTAGGTTTCTCTTTCAAATCCAGGGGCTTCGTTTTTTTATTTTTACTTTATTTTTTTTTTTCCCACGTGTTGTTTTCACATCCTCTTCTCATTTTCACTGTTACTCTCCAGGGGGTTTCCAGTATGTGTGGACTCTATATATTTCTTCTGCACCTTTTTCTCAGGGAGCTGCCACTGCTGAAATTTATCAGATTAGTGAGGCCTGTGGCTTTTCATTATCCAGTCAAAGGAAGAAAAAAGGGATACTGACCTCCAGAGAATTTTGAAGCTTAACTCCTTAGAAATCACCTCTAAGAAAGGGGAAGGTAATTTCACCTCATTGGCCTAGCTGCTCCTTTAATGTATTTGCTCAGATTGCTGAAAAGTCTTAAAAAGGATCAGAGGCACCTGATGGGCACTGGAATTGGATGGGAACTGGAATAAGACTATGGAGAAATCAACTCATCCCTGTTCCTTAGCTCCTTTGAGGGAAATTCATTGTCCTTTTCCATCAAGGAACCTGAATAAAGCTGGGAGATGGACAGATTTCTTCATCCCAGGGATGGGCAGTACCCAGTGTCCACTATGCTGGTTTTGGTCTCCCAGTGTACTCATTCTTATCTTCTTCAAGAGCTCTCTGTAGAGACTTCTTGGCCCCAAGAAAGGAGTTTTCTTTGTTAAGAGCCTTTCAGGATTCACTAACTCAATGACACGTGGTCTTAGGCTGCCCAGAGATGGGACTCATGTGAAATGGAGAAGTCATCTGGAGCATCAGGTCAATTAACTTTTATTAACAATTCAACTTTATCAACAATATTAACTTCAATTACCAATTATTTTGCCAGCTTGGCCCTCAGTGATACCCACTATCTACCATTCCTACTTTTTTACTCACTTTATTTCCTTACTTTTCACTCTAATTGGTGTCTTCAGTGCTCAGTGCACCATGCTAGAACTTTGAGCAATAAAAAAAAGAAGACTTCTTGCCCATCCATTCCCTTCTCTACACACAGTGTGCATGAGAGACACTTGGACACTTGGAGCCATCCAAGTCTTGAGGTTTTGGAGGTACTACAATAGGAAAAAAAAAAATAAAACAAATTAAAAAACCCCAAAACAACA
Organism: Heliangelus exortis; assembly: GCF_036169615.1. Lineage (NCBI taxonomy): Eukaryota > Metazoa > Chordata > Aves > Apodiformes > Trochilidae > Heliangelus > Heliangelus exortis. Next base: position 148,635,429 of record NC_092423.1, on the reverse strand, counting down.
GAAAAAACTCCTGCACTTTTAGAAGTAATGACACTTTGGGGGGTAGCATGTCTATAATAAACTGGAACATATATCTGCATCTGGTGTAAAATTACTGGTGCTTCATTAACTCTTAATAAGAAACAACACTTAGTGAAGTACTTCAGGCACAGTCTGACTAAAAAGCTCTCAAATGATTCTCCTGATTTTAACAGCATTCTGAAAAAGAAAAAAAAAAAAAAAAAAATCCTTCCCTGGAAGAAGAGCTATATTTCAAGTTCATGAGGTCAGTTTCCTTTTGGGGAACTTATAGTGAGTTATGAGATTTTAATGGGAATCTAGAAACAATCTAAAAGTGGAGCCAAAAAGATTGCTGTTTTGGGAACACTTCCTACTGACCTTATAATTACCAAACCCAAGGAAAGCACAATTGAAGTCAAGCACTTTTTGCCCTCTTATGGAGCACAGAGGACACCATTATTATAACTAAAGACTAAGTCTTAAGGTTTCAAACAAACATGTAATAAATCAATGTCCCATCCTTTGTTTTAATTTCACACACAAGATTTATGAACCTGGATATTTAGGCTGTTTATTTAGAGCTCTGGCATGCAGGCTGGGCCTGGCACAATAAGAGATTTTTCTCTGAATGTATGCTCAGATATTGGTTTGATTTCGGTTTATTTTACTGATTTAAATTAAAGAACCCATCAGTGCCTTCCAAAGATCAGCTTAAAGTTAGAAAGGGCAAAACATGTTTTGTGTTACTCTCAATTCCTCTGCAGCATCTCGTTTGAACTTCACCTGATTCCCTGGATGGCAAAATCTCCCCTTTCTTTCAACCACCTCTTTGATGCCTTCCATAATTTTCATCCTTGTGTTAATCTCCTGCATTTTCCCCACCCATGCTCTTATTTCTTTTTTTCTGCATGGAATTCTTGGCTTGAACCAGAGGAGAACACAGTTGTCCTCTTCAAGTCCTCGCACCAAAGAGTATCCTTCTGCTTGACTCACCCAAATGGGAATAAATATAGATGTGTGTACACTTTTTGAACAATTTTTTAATTGCTAGATCTTTTATACTGCTAAACCTGTCTGATAGCAGCTCTCAGCCTTCTGCATATCAAGAATTTTCCTTGCTTGCCACACACCATGGATACCACACAAAAAGTCCTCTCTCATCACTATGGGAATACAAGGAAGTTGTGATGGTTTTCTTCTCCTCATGTCTTTTTCTACAAACAAGAAATAATGGGTTTTGGTTTGGGTTGTTTTTTGTTTTTTTTTTTCAGTCTGACTGTTGGCTGGATCATTTTTCATAGGACATGGCTGTGTCCTGGTAGAATTTTAATATCACTGACTGTCACTTGAACGTGGGTTTCTAAAAATCATTAATCATCTATCACTATCAAGGATTTGGGCTTTTAGCATTTTCCTTTTTGCAATCAATGTGAAAAAAATTACCTACCTTTTTTGACTGCCCTGTTAACCCTGCAAAAATCTTCCCAGGATGGCTGTGTTGTCACTCCTCCCAGAGACAGCTGGGTTACAGTGACCTGGTGGCATCCAGCTTGCAGCAACCCCAAGAGATATAATTGCCCTCAAGATGCTTCTGGGAATACAGCAGAGTGTCAGAATGGTTCAAAATATGACATTTTGATCCCTTTGAAAGCCTTTCTCCTTGCTTTTTCACAATTCCTCCCACCTTTCTCTTGGCTAACCTGTGGGGTACATCTTTGATGTGGATAAGACACTTCGGTGTAGGGAGATGCAAATGTAGATTGTCTAGAAAAAGGAAATGTTTCTTTTATAAAATGTTCTATAATTATTCATTGTCTGACTGCTGAGTAAACCATTGGTGCCTTAAAGAAATGAATTTTCCCCTAGTCAGTGTGGGGTTGGGTTTTTTTGTAATTTCAGGAGGGTGAGGAGGGGGTTATATATGGTTCTTGGTGAGACCTTAAACCTCATGCTGTATTTCAATCACCCACTAAACTAAAGGGTTGAGTAAATTACCCCTTATAGCAACAAGGGTGCAATGTCACTGCTGAGTAAGTTCTTCTGGCTGGTTCTAAACACTTCCTTTTGGATATATGATGTGAGAATGTAAATCTTTTTGTGCATGTACAGCAGGTTAGCCCCATACTCAAAAACTTCGTGTTTGCTGAAACATTTAGTCAGAGAAATGGGAAAAAGAAAGGACAGCTCAACAAGGACATGGCATCCTCCCCTCTTGCTTGATAAATATTTTTTCATTTTCCCCCTGTACTTAGGTGAAGCTGCACCTTGGATCCTGTGTTCAGTTTTGGGCCACTTGCTACAAGGATATTGAGGGGTTGGAGTGTGTCGAGAGAAGAGCAATGAAGCTGATAAAAGCTCTGCAGAACAAATCTTATGAGGAGCAGCTGAAGGAACAGGGGTTGTTTAGTCCAGAGAAAAGGATACTGAGGGGAGACCTTCTCACCCTCTAGAACTACCCAAAAGAAGGTTGTAGGGAGGTGGAGATTGGTCTCTTCTCCCAAGTAAGAAGCGATGGGATGTGGAGAAATGGACTCAAGTTGCACCAGGGAAGGTTTAGATTGGCTACTAGGGAAAATTTCTTCACTAAAAGGGTTATGAGGCACTGGAACAGGCTGCCCAGGGCAAGGGTAGGATCATCATCCCAATAGGTATTTAAAAGATGTGTAGATGTCTTGCTGAGGGACATGGTTTAGTGGAATCTTTCTGGGCAATCAAAACCCACTCCGTACTGTGGCTGCTCTCATATCCAGTGATAACTTTCATTCCCTAATAAATCTACCTGAAAATAAGGACTTTTGTCCCCATTACCAGGATTAGAACACTGTCCCAAACCTTTCCAGCCTAATTCTTAACACTTTCCAGGCTGTGTTTACCCATGCACAATACATACCAATTTATTCTTGCATAAGTGTTCTCCTTCTGTGTTCCTTGAATTTACTTGAAGAATAATAGAATCATAGAATCACAGAATGGTTTGGGTTGGAAAGGACCATAAAGATCACCCAGTTTCAACCCCCCTGCATGGGCAAGGACACCTCCCACCAGACCAGGTTACTCCAAGCCCCATCCAACCTGGACTTCAACACTTCCAGGGATGGGGCAGCCACAAATTCCCTGAGTGACCTGTGCCAGTGTCTCACCATACTCATAGCAAAGAATTTCCTCCTAATACCTGATCTAAATCTCCCCTCTTCAAGTATTAAACTATTGTTTCAAGTCTCAGTCCATTTCCCCTTATCCTCTTGCTAAACACCTGTGCAAAAAGCCCTCCCCCAGCTTTCTTGGAGCCCCTTCAGATATTGGGAGGTTGCTCTAAGGTCACCTTGGAGCCTCCTCTTCTCCAGGCTGAACAACCCCAATCCCTCAGCCTGGCTTCCCAGGGAGCTGCTCCAACCCTCTGAGCATTTCAGTGGCTCCTCTGGACACATTCCAGGAGCTCTGTGTCTTTTTTATGTTGGGGGGTCTAAAATTGGACACAGAACTCCAGGTAATAAAGAATAATCATATTCCCTCTCAGCCTTCATTTTCCTAGGCTGTATAAAACACAAGCACTTCCAGGCTTCTTCTACTATTTAACCTCTCCATGCCACTTATGGTCCTGGATGAATTTCATGGCACAAGCTTGGAGTCATATTTCTCATTTGTGGGAGCCAAGGATCTTTTACACTGCTCTGGAAGAGGCCTCAATGCAGCCTCATCCAAGACATCTCCTGAGAATGCCTCAGCTGAGGCCCCCCTGGGACGTTGGCTTTTTCAGGACTTTATCCTTCTGTGATCAACAAACACAAAATGCCCTTTTTACTCCCTTTTTTTGCACTGACAAGCTCCAGCTTTAGAACCAGTTCTCTTGTTATTAATCCCCACATGCATGACCTTACTCTTTGTACCATTATATTTATCAGTTCTCCATCCAATTCACTCCATCTGAGACTTCAATCCTCATCTGAATTGCCTGTACCTCCCAGCTTTGTTCTGTCTACAGAATTCATTAGTAAATTTCTAGTTTTTAAGCCAGGGTCACCAATGGAAACATTAAATAAGATTAATCCAAAGACAGAACATTGTGAAACTCCACTAAAAGCTGCCCTGCAAACTACACACTCTCTTCTCTACAGCACCCCAGGTCATTTCTCTTTAGTAGTTACTCACCACATTAGTATTTTGGAAATGATCCACATTTTCTCCAGTTAATAACATCCCATGTGGCACAATATTGATATTGCTTCATTGAAGTCTAAGTGGATTATGTCTAAAGCATTTTTCCCATCCATAAGAACTGGTTATCCCTTTCCAGGCAAGATCTCATACAAAACCAGCCTTTGATAAATCTGAGTTTCCTCCCATCTTGATTTATATTCACCTCCTTGTGGTTGTTTCTTTCCTTTAATTATTCATTCATTTTTGTTTTCTTCAAGATTTATTCTAAAGCTTGCACATTTGTGGGGCTGGGTGGTTGCTTTTCTGCACTCAAATATGGACGTTATATTTATTATTTGATATAGAGATGAAACCACCCCCAAACTTCATACATTTATTAAAAAGCTTTGAGAGACAGAGCACTGATTTCCTGAGCCAGCTTTTTCCAATATCAAGAATGCTGATTACCCAACTCCATATCTCCTCCCTTCTCCCTAGCTAAATGAAACTAGTTTAGAGAGTTTTGTTTCCACTTTGGTAATAGAAATTTCCATGTCCACAGTCCTCTTGCCATTAATCATCTTGTCTTTCCTCAGCAGGCTCTACATCAGAGTCCTTACTAAAAAAACTGAGCTGAAGTAAGACCTTTAAGTGCAGGGTCATATTTCCATTCTCTTTAATGTCTGCCTCATATTTTTTATTTCACATTTTCTTTCTGTTTTTATGCTGAAATACTGAGGAAATCCTTGCTCTCTATTTTAATTTTTTTTGCCAGCATTAATTTGAATTTCATTTTAGCAACACCTGTGCTATCCCTGAAGCTTTTGAGCTCTAAAATTCAGCTTCCTCTGTTGATCCTTTGGCCATTTGTAAGCTCTCTGCTTACTCCCACTTTTTATTAGGGTGATTTTCAGTGTCCTAATGAACTTCATCTTTGCAAAACACAGGTTGGTCACCTATGGTTGCTTTTTTATACCTGACAGGAGGTAGAATTTACTGGCCCTTGTAACTGTTGACTTAAAATGTGACACATCTCTCCCATCCACTCCTGTTATGCTATTTCCTATATATCACTAAAGTCTAAAATAAATGTTTAACATAAATCCATTATTTCATCAGCAAGTATCAGCTTGAAGACAAGAAGAAAGCAACTGCTGCTCATACTTATGAACAAATCACTTTTTATCTCTTCTGATATAAATTACCACTGCACCATGCAAGATCTTCTAATTATTGATTCTTCCATAACTCCAGAGAGCTGTGATGCCATTCACAAAAAATCCCCTGTGCTGAGGTTACATTTTCATGTCATGTTTAACTTGGTCCAGCTTCAGGCTGCTGCAAAAGAGGTGATCCCATTTCTTGGGCTCACAGAATTACCTTGGTTGGAAAAGACCTTCAAGATCATCAAGTCCAACTATTAACTTAAAACTGACAAAAATTTAAGTAAGAAAAATGTAGAGAGAATCACAAGTCCTCAGGTGTCGCCGATAATGAACTGGGAGCTTAGGCCCAGCTGTGCCCAATAATTAGGGCCTGCCCCAGCCGGAAATGGGCGGGGCTGAAGGGCAAAATAAAAGGCATCTCCCAGAAGCAGAAGAAAACAAGAGAGGAAGGCATCTGAGGAGAGGGACGGCAAGAGAGCTCCGGAGAAGAGCCGCGTCCCTGAGAGAAAGGCTTGCCACAACATCTGGTGGAGAATGCGGGCAACAACAGCAGCCGTGAACGCTGAGGTGTTATAAAAAAAGCTCTACACGACCACATTGGTTGTGGGAAGCTCTACAAAGCCTGGCTTAAATGCAGAAGGCAATATAAAGAGCTTCGAAATACGCAACCACGTCAGATGGAGCCACTATGATGGTGCGGGACGCTCTATAAAGAGCTCCAAATACGCAACCACGAGTGAAGCTCCACAAGGCCAGGCTTAAATGCTGAAGGCGGCGTGAAGAGCTCGGAGTAGAAGCCCAGCACGGCAAGACAACAGCCCGGAATGGCGAGCCAGGCAGGAGAGAAGAGTGAGGCTCGAAAGGCGCAGCGAGTTGGCGCGTGGAACTCAAGCCCAAGGAATGCTGAAGCTGAAGCGGAGCTCTGAGTGCGCATCAAGTCAGTGCGGTCCTGAAACGGAGTCTCCCAGGGACACGCGACACGGTCCTGAAACGGAGCCCCCAGGGACACGCGATGCGGTCCTGAAACGGAGCCTCCCAGGGACACGCGACGCGGTCGTGAAACGGAGCTTCCCAGGGACACGCGACAGTGCGGTCCTGAAACGGAGCCTCCCAGGGACACGCGACGGGGTCCTGAAACGGAGCCCCCAGGGACACGTGATAAGACTGGTGCGGTGAATGCTCGGAGAAGTCTCTGCATGGCCAGGCATCCCGAGGTGGCGAGTACCAGCGAAAGCTGAGCTGGTGTTTTAAGACCTCATCTCCTGTTAATGGAGGCTAAAGAGCCCAAATTTTCCCTCCTCAAAAAATAGGATTGCTATTTTTCAACAAACAACAAAAAGGGGGGAAATGTAGAGAGAATCACAAGTCCTCAGGTGTTGCTGATAATGAACTGGGAGCTTAGGCCCAGCTGTGCCCAATAATTAGGGCCTGCCCCAGCCGGAAATGGGCGGGGCTGAAGGGTGAAATAAAAGGCATGCTCCCAGAGGCAGGAGCGAAGAAGAGATGAAGATGCCTGAGGAGAGGGATGGCAAGAGAGCTCCTGAAGAAGAGCTGTGTCCCTGAGAGAAAGGCTCGCCGCAACAGAAAAATCCCTAAATAATTTGTCTATATGACTGCTTCTGCTACCCCATCTACACAACTGCTCAAGTCAAAAGGAACATGCAGCCAGGGTCAGCAGAAGGAAGAGGACCAGGACTCTAATGCAGCTCAGCACACTAAATTGGGGACATATAAAAAACTCTAAATAAGTGGATTTGTTGCCCCACACTTCTATCTACAGTTTTTGAAATTATATTTGGATTCACTTGAGGGAAGGAATGCCATCCAGAGGGACCTTAACAGGCTTGAGGAATGGGTCAGTGCCAGCTGCATGATGCTCAAGAAGTTCAAGTGCAAGGTCCTGCATCTGGGTTGGACCAACTCCAGGCACAAATTACAGGAGGGGTGCAGAGTGAGTTGAGAGTAGCCCTGAAGAGAAGGACTTGGAGATGTTGACTGAGGAGAAGCTCAACACAAGATCACTCATTGCATCCAACCACATCCTAGGATACATCAAGAGTGTCCAGCAGATCAAGAGAGGTGAGTCTCACCCTCTGCTCTGCCCCTGTGAGACCCCACCTCAAATACTGCATCTGGTTCTCTGTCTCCATCATAAGAAGGATGTAAATCTGTTGGAATGAGTCCAGAGGAGGATCACAAAGATGATCCAGGGGCTGGAGAAGCTTTGCTAAGAGGAGAGGCTGAGGGAGTTGGGATTGTCCAAGCTGAAGAAGAGAAGACTCCAGGGGAACCTTGGAGCTGTCTTCCAATACCTGAAGGGAACCTACAGGAAGGGTGGAGAGGGACTTTCCATAAGAGTATCCAGCAGTAGGACAAGGGGAAATGGATTTAAACAGAAGAGGTTTAGTCTGGATATTAGCAAGAAATTATTCAGTACAAGGGTGGTGAGACTCTGGAACAGATTGCCCAGAGGAGTTTTGGCTGCCCCCAAGGAGGTGTTCAAGGCCAGGCTGGATGAAGCTTTGATCAACCTTGTCTGGATAAGAGGTGTCCCTGCCCATGGAAGGGAGGTTGGAGTAATAGATTTGTAAGGTCCCTTCCAACCTAAGCTATTCTGGGATCATCAGTTAAAGGTCAAGAGGTCTGGCTCATTCAAGCAGCAGTCCATTAATATCTTAAGCTAGAGGACTATGAAAAAATTTGCAAAATTTTCCCTTTTTTGCATACATCCTCCTGATGAATGCACAAATCCTTACTACCTTTCCTCTTCCCATAGCTCATCCAAGTAGTGTATTATCTCAATGGCCTGCAGGTGTGTAGATTTGTATCTCATTTAATCAAATCCATCTGAGTAAAATACAATGGATACAATATCTTGCTAAAATGAGGGAGCCAGCCTCACTCTGATTTCACATCCTTTAATCAGGATGATCAATAGACTTCAGCTCCAATCTCCAAACAGATAAATAACTAAGTAAAACACTCTGAAGAAGAGAAGTTTTATTCTTACCATATGCAAGTAAATGAAAACACTAATTTTGAATTTATATAAAGCCTTCAACGTAAATTATTCAGAAGCACTCTGTGAACTGACAGAGGAAATTGATCCAGGGCTCACGGACTGGGCAGAAGTCCTTTCATTGACTTCACATTAACTTTGGACCAGGAATGAAATAAAGCTGAGCCCCTGCTGAAGCAAAACCACTTCTGATCAGAGGTGGGGGGGTTATTCAGCAGCACAGAAACACAGGGAGCATAAAAAGATTGGGACACATTATTTGAATGAGTTAAATCATTGAGTCAAATCTTTTGGTGAAATTTGAGCCAGCAGAATAAAACTCTTCATCCTCTCGACTTGAGCCAAACCTAAGCCTAACACACCCTTTTTAACACCCTCATCCATCCTTCTTGACTGCAAGTGGTCCAGAGTTTCAGGCAATTCAAGGTGGAGGGATTCTCCAGCTCATGGTACCCTTCTGGCCACAAACTGGAGCATCCGTTCAGTTCTGAGCAGAGGGAAGTTTACTTTGTGGGGTTTTTAGATTTGGTTTTTGGGGGTTTTTTGCAGCACCCAGCCTCTTCCTTGGAGGTCTGCTGACAACAGTGGGTTTGAAATGTCTGGGCAATTAACACATCTTAAGGAATGAAATTCAGTAAAAATAGGTGGGAGATACAAAAGATGCCCAGACACAAATTCAGGATTTAATTCCCAGGTTTGAAAGGCCAAGTTTTGGTGCTACTTTGTGTCCTCTCCAATGAGCCACACTGCACAGAGCCCTGTTCATCTCTCCCACTCAAATAATAGTACAAATAAAACCACAAAGCTGTCACAATGACAAGCAGGGTCTATTTGCATTCAGCATTTATTTCATTTATTTAAAAAAGATGTTCAGTATGAGAAGAACCAGTGATAAAACCTGTCCAATAAAATACACAGCTGTAGCTTACTACATCAGTTAATAAAAACACATTTTTAAGAGGAGAGGCAAAGTAATTTTACAATCCCTATGCAATCCTTTCAGGAGCAAGGATGAGGCATAGCAACATTACAAAGAGCATCCAGTGAGGGAGGTAACTTCTATTGTTTGGTAGGACATGTCCTAGAGGGAAAATGCTCTTCCAAGTGAGGATTAGGGAAATTAAAACCAATTCCATCCATTTGCCTCCCTCTTCTTTATCATGTCCAACATAAGCTTTTTGTTTTTCCTTTAAAGTTTCTCAGCATTGTGTCCTGACACCCTTTCTACCCTGTCATCCAAGAGGTTGCCTAGGATCTCCTCTTTAATGAGCTACAATTTCATGTTTCTTTTTGGCTGTTCCTTCTTTGGTTTTATGAAGCTCCGAGGACTTTTTTTTTCTGCACAAAGGCTCAGCTTTGTTGAGCAGGATAGAAAGCAGCTTTAACCCAGCTGCCTGATTAGAACATTTTTCTAGGACATAGGAATGGCAGATTGGAAACCTCCCAACCTGAGACACTTGAGCCCTAGCAACCCACTACCTAAGCAAGTGAGATAATCCCTATTATATTGCAAAAAGGACTGATTTTGGGTTACTAGACAGTCAAGACAGTGTCACTGGTGATCATTACAGGCACCCAGAACATGTTTTACAGGTGAGCTTCATTGTGGTGTCTGAGAGGAGATTGCCAAGGGCATGAATCTCACAGAGTCCTGGCAAGGAACCACTCAGATCTGCTGAGATCTGCACCTCTGAATGTGCAGGGGAGAAATTTTTAGGTACCTAATATTTAATAACAAAAGCATTGGCTTTTAGGGACACAGGTGTCTAAGAAAAATTTTTAAAAAACCCTTATGAAATCTTTTTGCAGCTCGTTTTGTAAAGCAGCCCTCCCAACTTGCCTCATGAAGCTGGAAATAATTGCTAAAATCTCTTCATGTGGAGCTCATCTCCAGTGCCAGAAGCAAAGAGAGATCCAATCAGCATTGGCAACCTCTGCTATGGGCACCTTGTTAGCCAGAGGGCTTTGTGTGGGTCTGTGTGAGATCTTGTCCTGTTTCTTGTTCCCACTGTTGCTATCTGCAGTCACAACTCTGAGAAATTTGAGGAGAGATTTAGTAACATAAATAAGGGCAGAAGAAAGGCTATTTCTATGATCACAGATCTGCCAGCCATTCAGATAGGAGGGGAGGAGTTGATTCAAGCTGTTAAATTTAATTAAAGTACATACTCTTGGGCTTTGTAGTTTAATATCCTTAAATCTCTGTCACTTCATCCCCTTTCCAGGTCATCACAAAGTTTAAATCAAATTGAAAAGTTCATGTTTCCTTACAATGCAATTATTATTTTTTTTGCAAATATTTGTTTTTTTCCCCCTCTCCACTCCCTCTAGAGAAATCCTCATCATTCAGTAGTAATCCCCTCTTTATGAGTGCAACAAAATTGAGATGTTTAGAGGAAAGAAGGAAAAGAAGTTATTACCTAGTAAATGTATTTAAAAATGTAAGGCAATGCCATTTATTGCTATAAAATTCAAACGTAGCTGGAAGGTTAGAAGAAACAAGTGCTGGGGAGTAGTCTGGTCACGGCCCACATTGGCATCAGGGATATAGGCAAGGAAATGCTCCTGGAAAATCATAGAATCATCTGGGTTGGAAGGAACCCCTGAGATCATCAAGTCCAACCCTTGATCCACTCCCGCTGCAGTTCCCAGCCCATGGCACTGAGTGCCACATCCAGGCTCTTTTGAAATATCTCCAGGGATGGAGAATCCACCCCTTCCCTGGGCAGCCCATTCCAATGGCTGATCACCCTCTCCCTAAAGAAATTCTTTCTAATGTCCAACCTAAACCTCCCCTGGCACAACTTGAGACCTCTTGTGCCCTCTTGTCTTGCTGAGAGTTGCCTGGGAAAAGAGCCCAACCCCCCCCTGGCTCCAACCTCCTTTCAGGGAGTTGTAGAGAGTGATGAGGTCTCCCCTGAGCCTCCTCTTCTCCAGCCTCAACACCCACAGCTCCCTCAGCCCTTCCTCACAGGAATTCTGCTGGATCCCTTCACAGCCTCCTTGCTCTTCTCTGGACCTGCTCCAGCACCTCAATCTCCTTCCTGAGCTGAGGGGCCCAGAACTGGACACAGGACTCAAGCTGTGGCCTCCCCAGGGCTGAGCACAGGGGCAGAATCCCTTCCCTGGACCTGCTGGCCACGCTGTTCCTGAGCCAGCCCAGGATGCCATTGGCCTTCTTGGCCACCTGGGCACACTGCTGGCTCCTGTTCAGCTTCCTGTCAATCCAGACTCCCAGGTCCCTTTCTGCCTGGCTGCTCTCAGCCACTCTGTGCCCAGCCTGGAGCTCCCCATGGGGTTGTTGTGGCCAAAGTGCAGGACCCGGCACTTGGCCTTGTTGAAGCTCATCCCATTGGAATCAGCCCAACTCTCCAGTCTGTCCAGGTCCCTCTGCAGAGCCCTCCTGCCTTCCAGCTGATCCACACTCCCCCCCATCTTAGTGTCATCTGCAAATTTGCTGATGATGGACTCAATCCCCTCATCTAAATCATCAATAAAGATATTGAACTGAACTGGGCCCAACACTGATCCCTGGGGGACACCACTGGTGAGCAGCCACCAACTGGATCAGCACCGTTCAGCACCACTCTCTGGGCCCAGCCCTCCAGCCAGTTCCTAACCCAGCACAGATGCCCCTGTCCAAGCTGTGGGCTGACAGCTTTTTCAGAAAAAAAGAAACCAAAGAAAAGGACCCCTAAGGTAATGTTCTTCAAAGTGCTCCCTAATATGTTGTAGGGCCAAGAAGGGGGGTGTAGAGGTGGATAATCAATGTCAGATGGTTTCAGGCTCATCTGCCACATGTAGAGTATCAAAAACCAGCACAGGAGAGCTGGGGTTTATCTGAGGTTTTTGTTACTTAGGATGGAGGAGGCTGTGAATGAGTTTTTAAAGCGAGGACTGAGGGAAGCCAACTGGTGCAGAAGAGCATATGGTTTGGGATGACATTTCTCAAAGATGAAGGCACAAAGAGAGGTGCCTCTCCATGAACAATAGGTCACAGGAAGCAAGTAATCAAACAGAAAATGGGAAACAAACAGAGTGACATTTGAAAAGGTTGTCAAGACTGAAAACTGAAGGGGCAGCACATGTGTTGCTGTGTAAATGCTGAAAAGCTTTGAAACAAAGAGGGTGGAATCACCTTTTGGAGTCTGAAGGGAGAGGTGGATACATATGTAAAAAAAAAACCCAGTGGAAGGAAAATAATCAATGGGAAACTATCAGATTGAGCTATAGGATGGAAAGAGAGAGCAAAACATTTGGAGAACCTCTGTGAATTGGAACTCCAGGCCAAGAAGGCAAAACAGAGCCTTGGGTCAATGAACTGTACTGCTCACCAGCTCAGCAGCAATTCTTGATGTTAAGAGGAAAAAAAGTGGTAGGAAAGGCAGGAAATACCCATACAATGGATCACGAGTTACCTCTTGGAGAATGAGCAAAAGTCACACCTGAATCTGAAGGATCAGTTGGTTCCTGATCCCAGAAGCAGCCATGTAACCTCTGGGTCAGTACAAAGATTTAAGCCTTTTTAAGATCTCAAGGTTTTAAAGATCTCATCCTGATGTCAACACTCTGCAGGAGTGACCATCCATAATTTAAGTATTTTTTGATAAATCCAAGCATGCAAAAAGGTGCTTAACTACATAGCATTTAAATAAAAAAATACTGCATCTTTCAGACATTGCTAAGAACAAATAGAAAATTAACTATAATGATCTTTAAAATTCAAGTTGCAAGTTACTGAAGGTCACTTCAGGAGACCAGCCATGACCAGGGAGACCATGGAGTGACCATCCAGGAGTGACCCCATATGGGAGCAACAGGGGCTGAAAGGACACAAAAGCTTTGCCCAAATGCAGCAGAAACACTGTAAAAATTAGATCTTCAAAAAAGTGAAGAGAGGAAAAGGAAAAGGAAGAGGAAGAGGAAGAGGAAGAGGAAGAGGAAGAGGAAGAGGAAGAGGAAGAGGAAGAGGAAGAGGAAGAGGAAGAGGAAGAGGAAGAGGAAGAGAAGAAGAGAAGAGAAGAGAAGAGAAGAGAAGAGAAGAGAAGAGAAGAGAAGAGAAGAGAAGAGAGAGAAGAGAAGAGAAGAGAAGAGAAGAGAAGAGAAGAGAAGAGAAGAGAAGAGAAGAGAAGAGAGGAAAAGAAAGGAAAAGAAAAGAAAGGAAAGGAAAAGAAAAGAAGAAAAAAGACAAGACAAGACAAGACAAGACAAGAAAAGACAAGAAAAGACAAGACAAGACAAGACAAGACAAGACAAGACAAGAAAAGAAAAGAAAAGAAAAGAAAAGAAAAGAAAAGAAAAGAAAAGAAAAGAAAAAAGAAAAGAAAGGAAAAAAGAAAAGAAAAAGCTAGAGGAATTAAATCCTTACAGGTGCTGACAAGTACTGGAGGATTTTGATCAGGAAACCTGTTACTCTGTACCACTGTTTTTCTCTTAGAAAAAGAGTTTTCTCTGGGGAAAAAAAGTCATCCAGCATGGCTGAACAGAAGGGTAAAGGCTGGGGTTAGAAATAAAAAAGCATCTTTCAAGATCTAAACCTGTACCCAAAATAAAGCAAACAGAATTGGAAATTCTAGCAGA